>NC_068301.1:42757651-42762869 GCF_025860055.1 Xyrauchen texanus | reverse complement strand
TCCACCTTGTAATAGAGCAGTTCTAGTAACAAACAATGACTGCTTTTGTTATTCATTTCCATTTATTAAAATTAAAGGACAGTGAGCTAAATAGAAAATGTTAGATTTTCTGAAGGTTTCTTCACGACAATGTCATCCACTCTAACTCACGCAAAAAAAACACCCATTATAATGGCTGAAAACAGAATAAAACTAAGCCACATTGAACAAAGTTAACAAAACAAATTAAACTTTAAATTTGTCACAACAATTAAAGTATGTAGCTGAAAGTATGCTGAACTATAGCATTGTTCCTAACAAGTAGACTGTCTCAGTTACATCAGTTAACAGTTCGCTGCCTGGCACGGCGTCCTCCATCTCTGTCTCCAGCAAGATGGAGCCACCTTTTAATCCACAGTTCAGTTTCTTGATCTGTTGATGTTGCTGTAAGTCGGTTTCTTCGTACAGCCTCTAAAATGAGATTTGGTTGTGTAAGTTATAGTAAAATATTATCAGTAAGACAAGAATTTATAACTTTTGACATCAGTTGAAACAAGACATTAGTAATATTGTATATATAGTCAGTGATTCTAGTACGTAATTTTAAAGCAATGTGACACTGAAAGTCAATATAACATACATACAATATACATGATGCCACTGTCAATCTCAGATATGTCATATGCATTTACCAGTCAACGTTCAGGACAGGCATGCAAAGTGGTTAGGGTTGATAAGGTGAGAATGTGTGAGCTGAAAAAAAAACACAGACTTGCAATAGGGCTCTGAAAAATAATACTCTGACTTTTAGGATTACTCTGGTGCTGTCTCAGGCAAACTAAATTACAGGATTGAGCAAAATAAAGTAAAGTAAGAGTGAAGTATTTATTTAGTGAGTGCAAATGTACATGACACAGGGACACTGGATTGGGTCTGGGGAGTTAATAGAAGGCCAATTTATATAATAAAGTCATGCTAAATGTTGAGCAATATTTATGTTTTTGTACACATTTTATGGCCAGGATAACCTATATCCAACAACAGTCTGAGAAAGCTTTATTATTAGAGTAGTTTTTTATTGTTATCCCTCCAGTTTGATGTGAAAACTGAATATGGTTGAAATATTGTCAGTTGTTGACTAAAAAAATATGTTGATACAACTATACGTTAGGGTACTGAATGATAGCGCAAGTTAGTCGTTTTGATGTTCCGGACCTTTTGGGAAATTTTCTCTAACTGGACCTTTGTATTCTAATTGAATACCCCTGCTGTAAAGTGATGCAGCTGAATTACGTCACTTCTGACAAACTTCCCCACTTTCCCTTACACACGTCACGTTCTGAAATCTAGAGTATAACAATACAGGCTCAGAGTTAAGAACTTGCTTTCTGAAACAGGGCCATAGGTGTAGGTGTATGCATGTTTGTGGGTGAGGTAAGCAGCAAATTCCAACAAATGCACAAATGTCAGTGAAAGCTGTGGCAACAACACCTACACCACTGCGACTCACCATTGATTATCCCTCTTAGAATAAGGTTCTTGAAGGCTGCCTTGCCATTGGCTCCTTTCCAATTCATCTGTCTGGCAAGTTCATTGGTCAAGAGGTATCCCATCATTCCCCAAACAGTGTCCTTAACGGCTGTACCTCCTCTTTGTGCCAAGGTAATCGTCTGTTAAACAAGGGGAAAAGACAGCAAGCATTAAGTGTCACATGTAGCTAATTTGACTTAGATGACAGAGGAGATAGACGTTCAAGTAGAATCAAACTCTGTCAGAGACAAAATATGTTCCACCTGGAGTGGAAGCATCCAAACCAAACATCTGACCACATTTCAGTGCATAAAAAAACCCAATGATTCTTGATATCGTATTATAGTCATTTTAGATTGAGCCACTTTGTTGCCTATTTTGTTTTTCTAATTGTACAAATAACCCCTCACCACAGTAATACTGTAATTCTGTGGGAAACACTGAGCACTGTTAATGTGCAGTTAATTTTAATTCAGTTTATTTAATAGTCAGTGTTTTATAATGTACAGTTGAATGGAACCACAGTCAGAGAAGCCAGTGCTAATGGGGATTCTAGTAAAGAGATTTTTCCAATGAAGGATAGTTAAAAAAACATGTCTGCTGCCATTTATGGTTCTTTGTGAGAGAGATAATCGTATTGGATTGAATTACCTTATACATAATCTCTTATAATGGTATTGTACCAATATACATTACCAGAGTTTTCTTGAATTCTTGATCAAGCAGCTGTCCCTCCAAAACCAGAAGCTCTTGAAGGGTTGCAACCGGAAGTGTTTCCGGTGGTAGAGATGGGCTCTCTTCTGCAGTCCCCTTTAACTGATGAACTAGCTTCACCAAAATGCCCATCTGATCTTTGATGACTTCTTGATTGGTCAGGATGGTTCGTATCACAGCTAAAACAGTGATCAGAAGATACAGTCTATTTAGTTGAAGTATATGCATTAAAAAAACTATAACTTTATGTTTCTAGCCTGCCAATTTCATTTCACTTGTGGAATAATGATGTGGAAAAATACAACTCCTAAGTCTTTTAATAGAAGATTCATCGATTGCATTTTTCCTGGCTTATAATTTTTTAAAGGTCTGACCTACTGATTCCAATTTTCTTTCTTTTTTAAGAATTATAATTGACAGCATACACAGAGATATTTTTTACTTTCCTTTAATGGAAAGTTATTTCTAAAAAAACATGGCATTGTAATTGCATTAGTCCAACTCTGCAAAGGCTCTGTACATTTTCATTGGATGCTTTAAAGACTAATAGCAAACACTACGCTCACAAAATTTAGGATGGTCATGCAAGGGTAGTTTCTCTCACATTCACTGAAGTCTGCATTTTGGGCACGAGTTGGTGTAGCTGTGGTTCTTCTATTAATCACTGCAAACAAGAGACCAAAATATCAAAGTTCACATTTCAAAATGTACAACACTTTCAAAAGGCGAAGGCTCGTTTCTGTCTGTAGACAACTACAATGAAAACATGAATAAATGCATATTTTATTTTTAAGAACAAATTTGTCTTGGAGATTTATCCATGCAAGTCTACTTCATTTTGAACCATGCGTTCAAACGCCACCAGCTATTCAAGACAGCATACATGCTGTTCAGTAGAAACTTTGATTTAATTTATTAGTCTGAATTGACAAGTAGAACCCAGTTTTTTCAGGTCTTTTATTTGTGATATATTGTTCTCTGACATTGTTTGATTGTCATATGACACCAAAACTACTTCTGGTATGCTTTTTACAGGGGAAATATAAGAATAAGTATTATTATTTTTTTGCAAATATTTGGAGATAGATTTTGTAAAGATGACTAGGCATTTCTGAGATGATTTCTTCATTTCTATCCTAAACATTTCTGGCTATAAGTGAAAGGGACCAAACAAAATCTCAAATTGAGTTGTTAATTTCTTCAAGTCACATCTACTGTAATAAAGTATATATCTGAAGTAGTAACTAAGTTTAGACACAAACAGTTAATCCGTTAATTCAGTCTTTCACATGTGAATGGTAAACAAAATTTACTCTGCAGGGTTTTACCTGAAAACATAACTTTCAGGTAGGTTCCAGGTAAAGCTGTAGAAGGCTCTTCACATACATTTTCATTTTCAACTTAGTGTTTTTGATGCAAATAGCTTTTGAATGTTCATATTGTCAACTTCAACTGAATGCAACATTTACTCACATATGCCAGAATGGTCAGTTCTGGTCTGGGATGGTGTTTCGTTTCCTCCACTGAGAGCTATAGTAACAGAAAGAGGAGTAAGCTGCCAGAAGTAAGGAACGTAAGAGAAAGATACAATCAATTCTGTATGTCTACTCACAATCAACATCCTCTCTCATTCTTGACAGTGGGGTAGGTGTTATGTTGCACCTTCTTTCGGAGCACACTACAGAGAAAAATAACAGGAATTTGTGGATATGACACTGAGGAAGCACATGTTTGGAAGTGGTTTCAATTTTACAGAGCAGTGCAGTGCCTGAGTTTCTGTCTGTTCTTACAAAACTTGATTTGCACAAAGACAATATCTCTCAAAATGTATTGGCCTGATTGCAGTGTGTCCCATAGAATAGCAGTCTACGTGTTTGGCGGGGGCTCAGGGTGTCATCATCTTATGATTAATTTATCTTGAGCATTCAGTTGTAATTTTTGGGCACATCTCTGGGCTTTCAGATATTTTCACAATTACATTTGAATGACATTCAGTGTAAAGGGTTGATTGTATTTTATTTGCAGGACGGTGTATTTTATTTGCAGGACGGTGAATTAGAAGGCATGTCATTTTTTTAGATCAATTGATTTAGATTTGTTTACTCCAGTCTAGTCATGAAAAATGTCAGACTCACATTCACTGATAGCAGTCCTTTCATTGCCTGAGCTTCCTACGTTGATGGCTGTAGGAGACGCTGTAGGAGAAGCTGTGTTAAAATTCAAACCATGACAACAATGAAAATATGACACTAAAATTGACATTAGGGTTTTTACACTGTGAAAGCAGGGAGAGTGAATAAGGCCGCTTCTTTGCAGAAGTCATTTCGGGAGGGCTGGGTAGTGTGGATGCTTGCTGCCTCTCACTTTCACTGTGTTCCTCTTCAAGGATTACATTCTTCTTCCTGCATTTAAGGTTAAATAAGAAACAAAAAATTATGGAAGGCTGTAAAATGAGTTTTGCTCATTACATTCCATTCTGGCTCTATTCCTCCCTCTTTTTAACTTACATTCTTCTCCGTCTACGTTTGAGTGGAGAGTCTTCTGAATCTGTCAAATCTGTGAATCGTTCAGCCTCTGGCAGTCTGAGTCTTGCTTCTTCATATGTAACTTTAAAAATAAAAATCAATAGCTTGATTTTAAAAACAAAAGCCCTCTAAATTCTATATACAGAAATTGTAAGTAAAATATTGTCTTCTTTCTACCTTTGCTTAATATGATGCGTACTTTGTAGGGAATCCAACGTGCTCCAGGTGGTTCCTGTGATTTCACTGCTTTTACGGTTTCTTCACGTTTGTACGGTGGCCACAAACAGGTGTTATTTTTCACCCAAATGTCAGGGACTACTTCCACTTCATTAGTAGATTCAAAAATAACAATGAGAAACATCTCCTGATAAAAAAAAGTAAACTGATTAGCCAGTAAAACTCTAAAGATATGATAAATAAAAGGATGCTACAACGATCAACTATAATAAACTTTGTACAAAGACTAGACA
>NC_068301.1:42564892-42757151 GCF_025860055.1 Xyrauchen texanus | reverse complement strand
TGCGACAGGGATGTCCTCTGGCTCCCACATTATTTAATATCTAATTCGACCACGTGGTTAGTGAAGCCTTCAATGGCTGTACTGGAGGAATTTCCATCTAGTACAGACATAATGGGAGGTTGATCGATGCCCGGGTGCGGTCAAGGGATGGCTCCCTATTGGTCAACCACATTATGTATGCTGATGATCTGGTGATTGCTGCTCACTCAGAGGAGGAATTGGGGGCGCTGCTGATGAACCTGGAGCTTGCCACCAAGAGATGGGGCCTTACCATTAGCCCGTCCAAAACTAAGCACCTTCCTGGGTAATATGTACCATCAGACACTCCACCCCCACAGCTCCCAATTGATGATGGGGCAGTTGTGGAGAGAGTGGAGTGTTTTCCATACCTGGGAAGTGTGCTTATGACCAGCTCCGGTTTGACAGCAGAGGTCTCACTCCGAATCAGTCGAGCGGCATTATCTTTTCATCGGTTGTGTAACACTGTGTGGAAGCTACCCGGTTTGTCGCTCCGCACAAAACTTCAGGTATTCTCGGCCACGGTCATTCCCTCCCTTCTCTATGCTTGCGAAACGTGGACCCACCTAATGGAACATCATCGCCGGTTAGAAACATTTAGGCTGGCCTGCCTAAGATCCATCCTGGGTTTAACCAGGCTGGATTGTGTGAGGAGCTCACAAATCTTTGAAAGATGTGGACAAAGTCCCATCGGTGAGCTTCTACGGCAGACAAGGTTGCGTTGGCTGGGTCATGTAGCCCGCATGCCTAGCCACCGCATGCCTAAACAGTTTCTGTTCAGCTGGATAGAGGGGGCTAAGCGGGCGCAGCACGGGCTGGAGAAGAGATGGAGTGATGTGGTACAGGAGGATGTGGAGCTGAGTGGACTTGCCGATGACTGGTACCAGCAGTGTCAAGATCGGCCTCTTTGGAGGAGGCTTGTGAAGGATGCTGCTTGCCAGTTGGAGGCAGTCACCCTCCAACAACAACGAAGCAAAGAGGAGGGATGCTCACAACAACGAGCAGAGCGCAGGGTGGCTAAACAACAGCAAGTTGGCACAGTAGGGGGCACAGGTGGTGCATCAGCCAGTCATCTCAGTCATTCAACCCGTGTCACCTATTGGATCTGTCCCGTGACCTCCTGCCAGCGGGTGTTCGACACTTCACGTGGCCTTAACGTGCACATAGCCTGGCACAAGCGTCGTGGTGACGTCACCGCCACTTAGTGGCGAATGGCGGTTGTTGTTGTTGTGGTGTGTGTGTGTGTGTGTGTGTGTGTGTGTGAGAGAGAAATATAATTGTACCCACAAATATACACATGTACAAAATCACCTCTGCACTAATCAGATTTTGGTTCCTAAAATCAGCTCCTGGCCTCTGTATATATATTTTGCATGAACAACTTAATGAACAGGGGCTCGTAGCTGACTTCTTGAACCAAAATAATGAAATCATTGAAGTTAATGGAAATATAATAAAGAATGTGTGTGTGTGTGTGTGTGTGTGTGTGTGTGTGTGCGTGTGTGTGTGTATGCACCCATAAATGAACATACCCGTTTTATGGGGGCCTTCTGTGTGCTGCCAGAGCCAGCACCCAACTCATCTTCCTGGTCAGAGACACGGACCTGTTTTTGGGGTTTTTGACCCTTGCAGATGAGCCTTGCTCCATGTTCAAGGCTCAGCCACTGTAGTTTTCTCAACCTAATAACTTCGGAGACCAGCGAAGAGGCTTCGTAGAACCTCTTCGTGGTCTCCGAGTCATGGCACATGTACTCTGCTATCTTGTCCTTCTCTTTTTTCGAGAGGTGCCTCAGTGCCTGGATAAAGTACACAATCGCATGTTTGTTTTACAAAAAAATAATAATAAACATTTACAGTCATATTCAGCTTTCATGTAATATGGTTACAGATGAATATTTATGTATAATGATGTAAATAAGGGTTGATGTGGATGGCTTTCCAGTGAGTTCTACAATAAATGTCATTTATTTTCAACCACACTTACTTGAGTGGTCATGGAGCTCCTAAACACTGTGAATGTGGGTGCTGGCGCTGGCAGACCAAAGTTGTCCCATATATTTAAAAATGCTGCATGGAGATTTCTCATTTTCCTCCCTGAGCTGTTAAAAAAAAAGAGAGGAGAGACTCCTCCGGAAAAATTTTGGCAGAACACAAGACTGTCCATCATTGTCTTCTGCTCCACTTTCATCATCCCCAAGAGTTCCTTCACCTGTAAAGTTAAAGACATGAGCACTAGCCACAATTATATCATGTACACAGACACCTCGGTATTGTATGTGTATACTTACGTAAATGACAACACCGTCATCAGTGTCTAGCTTTTACCACTTCTTGAATGGTTAGGTTTGTGAGAACGCCTGTCCGATACCCTGAGGATGCAATCAGCAACCCAGCCAGAATCCCGAAGTAGTTGTCTAATGACTGCCTCGTTCGGGTCTTCTTGATGGCCTCTGTAATAGAATAATGGTCAATACCACAAAAAACATATTTTTTTGTGGTATTGACGCTCCTCGGTGGCTGGCTCGATACAACTCTGCCTCCTGGCTGCCGGCGATGGCTCCTCCATTATGGCACCTGGCAGCGAGCTCTCCATTCCATCAGTCTGCCTGCTCCTCCCCCATCATGGCGAACGGCAGAAGGTCTGGTCTAGTGTTTTCGACACCAATGTAACAAGGTTAGTAGTTCAGGGAAAGAGGCGGCGGAAACCGGTGAATGTTGAAACATACTTTATTTTTGTGTATGTTTATTTTATAATTAAAGTAGTGGCAACCCCTCACGGACAACTGCCACTTTACTTTTATTTTGTCTTTGTTTATTTTTGGATTAAAGTTTTGTGTTAAACGTTCACCGGTTCAGGCCGCCTCCTTCCCTGAGCTTTAACTTCGTTACACTGGTGCCAAAAAGGAGGGACACCCTGTCGGAGTGTCCTTGTTGCTGATGAGGTCGGGCAGCATGAGGGAGTGGAGATTGCCAATGGCTGTTCGAGGCGGAGGAGTATCGAGCCGTCCACCGAGGAGCGTCCAGTACCATCGCATGGCACCACGAGTGAGGGCCTCCCGGCTGGTGGAAGACTGAGCGGCAGTGTGTCTGGGAGCTGAACCAAGATTTTTTCCTCTCTCCCCTCTCTTGTCTGTCTCTCCTCTTCCTTCAGTCTGCTTTTCTCTCGCCTTGTCTGTCCTTACACATTAAGAGGCTGTCCTCTTAATGTGACCTGGGGGGGGTACATCAAGCATTTATCTTAGCATTTCACTAGTGAGAAACACTTGCATTACAATGCATCAACCAGTGCTGTTAACTTGAAGAACTAGTTCTATTGCTACAGAACTGTACTCTAATTTTACATTATTTACCCAAATGCAACATTATTGTTCCTGCCATCTTGATTGCAGCTGAAGGATCATGAGACGTGACAATTTATAAGCACCCTGAATGTGTGCAGATTCAAACAGTGTTGTGCTTCTTTAATTTCAACCATTTTATCATTTCTTTATAGTAGTTTTACTTTACTTTTCATTTATATATTTGGTGAAACTTATGTTTGTATTATCTTCACAAGGCTGCACAACTTAAAACTCATATTGGTTTTAACCTTGGTATTGTCAATGTCAATTAATAGAAATTACATTTAAATTTGCTGTTACACAAGCTGAGAGTTGAATTGCTTTACTGCAATTATGTAAAATCACATTCACAAATTTAAATTAATTTAAACCTAACGCAGTAGATTTTTCAGCACAAATGTTTACATGACTTCACAAACAGCAGTGAAACAAACAAATGAGACTTCAGACCGTTTAAAACTTGCCATTTCATTGTAAAACATGTATGGCTTTTGGTTAGAATTAGGGATGTCCCAATGAAGTATTTTGTGCCCCGAACAGTAAATAAACAACTTTTGAGTGATTAGTTAAAGAGCGTGCATCAAATATAATGTCACGGTACCAAAACTTCAGTATTCAGTACTGATACCAGTTACATTTCACCGTTCTCGATACCACAGCAAAAATATGCTAATATTATAATGTGCAATTGAACACACCAGTTTAGTTTTTTTATTATTTTAAAACTTAGTTTAATAATTATTATTTTCCAGAAAATTTTTTAAAGTTTAATTTAATTTCATCAACAAAATGTTGTCTAATCAATAAATTCTTAATTTTAACAAGTGAACACAAAACTTTTCAACATGTCATCACATTTTTTTTGCCAAACTTTTAAATCAACAGATGTCTTGCTTGTGATACTTTAATTATTATTAGTAGTAGTATTACAGAGAATAAATATTTGTACTATTAAGTTCAATTTCAGGCATCTAGATGTTATTCTTCAACAGTAAGATTGCAGCCTTTAGCGGTTTAATAAATCACACTAGTCCATGTCATGATTTTAATTTGATTAACTGGTCATTTCAGTGTACAAGAAATAACAGAGCAGGCATTCAAAATAAGCCTGTGAGCATTTTAAAGCAGTCGTGTGTCAGTCATACTGTGTGCTGTACCGCATATAGTTGGTGTTTTGTACTAACGGTACTGCAGAAACACTGGTATCCTTACATCTTTTTTATTTTAGTATCGACTTGGTACGGAAGTACAGGTACTTTTGATAACACTAATCAAATATGGCAAACAAAAAAGCTTTATTATGCATGTGACACGCTAGAACAGACCTCATTGGTTATCATGCGTCACACACTTCACCACAATTACGAAGCATCACCATGTTGAGTGTTTTTAAATCGCAGTTGAAAACACATCTATTTAGACAAGCTTTTAACACGTAGCCTCCGACTTGACTTGATTGCTATTTTTATGTACACTTATGTTTTTTTATATACTGTTGTCTATTGATGTTTTTACTGGAAAGCGCCTTGTGCACATTTTGGCTGTTGTAAGGCGCTCTACAAATAAAATTTGATTGATTGATTGATTGATTGATACGTTTCAACTTCTTTTCCTTTTACTTTTAATGACGGTTGGCAAACCCACTTGAAGTTGCATTTTCTTCCACCTACTATAAGACACCAGTGTGATGGCTTGTGTAAAAAAGGCTCAAGCTTAGGATAGCTTATACCGATCAGTAAAAAAATACTGATCCTTCAGCTCGGCACATTCCTAGCTAGAATATTCAATACTCATCCTTAAAAAACCATGTTGTAAACAGAAACCTGAAACTGGAGAACATTTCAGCCAGTCGTAATTAAAATGAACATACCTCTCTTTTTTTTGGATTCTTGGTCTGCAGTGTGCTGTGGTGATGATTCTGTAGTGCAGTCTGAAAGGAAGAATTATGCCAGTCTGAGTGTTAACAAATCTTAGCATTAAACTGACATAAAAATATCCCTCATCTGTTTTTTATTTATTAGTGCTGTTTTAGTGCAACCAAAATAACAGTCATCTCAAGAACACAAAGTGCAGTGGAGTGTTCCTGGGGACCCACCACCCAGAATGTTTAGGTGTTTTAGATGTCTCACTATTTAAAACACCTGATTCAACTAATCAGCTTCTTAGTGCTTTAATTAGAGTCATCTAAATTATTCTGGAAGGTATGTCCTGAGGACCGGAGTTAAGAAACACTGCTTTAGTGGATAAGAGGATTTTGTAATGTTTTTTTAATCCGTAATTTAAATTTACTTCCAACAGATGGAGAATCAGTGTTCTGGCAGTAATTTGTTACTTGTACTGAGTTTACTTGCAATGCATTACAGTAAAAATAACTTTCCCTAGTAACTAGTAGTGCAACTTATTACTAATAAAATTTCAGTAATATTACTTTGTCACAATTGCTACCAATTTCAAAACCAACAATCCAATCATCCCTATTCGTAATCGTTGTTGTGCATGCACGTGACGTCACCATTGCAGCAAGCTATCTTAGTCAGAATATGGAAAAGCCTACATCATTCAGCAGCTGGAAAATTTAGCCATTATTTTTAATTTTGTCAGGAGAAAAGTTGACAAACACCACTGTCACATGTAAGTTGGGTAATGGTAATAATGCTGCATCCCTTTAGCTCGGAAATTGGATGTTGGACCTGGGAATGATGTCATACCCAAATTGAATGCGTTACAGTACACAATGGTACTAAAGTCGGACAAACAAAATGGATGTGTCAAGGCAAATAGTCATACCAGTCGATAAAAACATAAAAAGGTGGTATTTTGCACAGATAATGCCTACGTATCATGCGGTATAGAGGTTGGATAGTACTGTGTTCATGAGAGAGTTTGAGACACACAGAAGTGCTAATAAACAATATATTCATACTGTTTCACCAACTGTTAATGCGCTGAGCAGCCATATTGTATTCTCAAGTCGGGTCTGTTGCAGTCCCTCAGAGTTTCCGAGTCAGAATTCCGACTTGAGGGGGCATTCCCTTTAGGGTTGTAGATTTTCAAGGTACGATAACAGTCATAGAAAATATCACGGTATTACTCAATTATTATTATCAGAAGACAAAGACCCTTAAAAGGAGTGAAAACAGAAAGGTTTTTTTTTGGTTGAGCAAACACTATTATAACTGAAGTTTTAAACAATGTTTTTATTGAAATGTGTAAAAAAAAGTCTACCTTTTGAAAATAAAATAAGAAAGCTAACACAATTATAATAATAAACATGATAAAAATAGCATGTAACTATGTTATATAACTAAAGCATGTTAGTTTACATGTTAAAAGAAAAATAACATCAGCTGTGTGAGCTTTATTGTAATGTCTTCTGATTATGCTTATGTTCATTTATGATTTGCTGTCTGTCTGAACCAAAGAAATAAAAGCGAACTATCGGTACAATATCGAATTGCATAGCATCAATGCAATAATATTGCATTGAATCGAAAACGGATTGCACTGCATTGTAATAGGGGTGAATTGCATTGCAAGCTGCTTCATATGTATCTTATCGTTGGCTATGCATCGAGATGCGTATCGCATCGTCCTCAGTTATGGAGATGCACATCCCCAATGTGCGCTGAACAAAATATGCGCACCTGCATGGACTTCAGATGTTTGCTTAACTGAAAGCATGATGTCAATTAAGCATTACTTTTACCTTAGAACTAGGGATGCTAACGATTAATCGTTCAATTAATTGTCGTAGCTTATCGTCCACTCAGATTTGCTAAGAGAGCTAAAATGCCTCCACTTTGGGGTGTGTCAGTAGCAAGTGTGTATAAACTGTTTATTTCATTGCATGGCCAGATTAAACATCATATGACATGCAATTATACTTACGGAAATGTAGTTGAGGCAGTAATTCCAACTTAGTGACTTTGTCACTAGATTTAGTACCTTTTCAGACCCCTTTAGTGACCTTATCCAAAAAAAGCAACAAAACTAGCGACTTCTTGGACAAACCTCATCTAGTTTCCAAACCTCGCCGGTACTGAATATCAGTTAAAACAGATATTCTGTTGCTTCTAACCTGAATATAACCAAAATCACAGCACAGCCAGTCTTTATCTTATGTGTATGGTGATTCTGTCAGAAGACATCAATTATAAATCAGGATTTTAATACAGATTAACAGCTTGGAAGGGAGAGCTGGTTAACATGTAGTCTTAATGTAAAAGGCTGACACTAGACAGAATGCAAATACTATGCAATTACGTCATGACTATGCTAATTAGCATGTATGCTGCCATCTAGCGACTTTGAGCAGGCTTTAGCTACTTTCAATAAATAGAAGCTGGCAACAGTGTTGTTGCGTGCGGGCTCATGCGCAAAACACGAGGAAAAAACTAAACTGGAAATGGCTAAGCAACATGCTAAAATAATTTGTGAATGTAGTCAGAGTAGAAAGTAATAAAAAGATAATCCACACATATTTCAAACCAATTTTCCATCCCTAGAAACAACATAATTTAGAATTAGGCAAAAACAAATGGAACAAACTGACAAAATGTAATTGTTACCTTTCGGATTGGAAGTAGACTCCTCTAAATCACTGTCCACTATAACTTTCACTAAAAAGGTAGAAAACACAGAAATTCATCATTTAAAACACAAGGTAAAACATGTACCTGTATGTGATTCCAAAGCATTCCCAAAAGCTTTGCCAAAAACCCTATCTTACAATTTGTGTAAACTATTACAGAATAATAAAAAAACTAAACTAATTTCTCTAAATTAATAAAGTTCAGACAAAGGAAAAAAACTAAAACTAACAGTGTATAGTACCTTCTGGATCAATGTTGATTTCATGAAGACCTTGAAGTCTGCCAAGCGTCCTTTTTTGAGGGCCAGAAGAATTTTGCTCATTTTGGCCAGCTGAAGGGTGCCCTCAGGTAACCAGTAAAACTGACGATGTACTCTAATGTCATGGCCTAGGAAGTCAGCCAGCTGATCGAGCTCTGTGTTGCTCAGATTGAGAACTAATCTGTTGAGGTTACCAATCTGTTTCCTCAACTTTGTGGAAGTTAAAGTTTGAGGATTTTTAGTACTGCAAGCACCTGCAAATTCACAGATGCAGTCAGAGCCTCTGAAAAAGGTAATTGCAGACGGACGTGCAAAGAGAATAGGGTTCCCATTCAGTACTCCACACCTACTCTGGTTTTTAATTAGCAGGCTGATCGACTCTTGCATTGAAGGAGTAACAAGTACTGTAACCTTTCTGCCTCTTTTGCCTCTGATCTCTATACGCTTGAAGTATTGACACAGTTTATTTTCCAACTCTGTAAGGGCCATGCTAATATCCGGATGAGAGTCTGATTGGTTGCTGGAGGTGTATGCGGTCAAAGGCATTTGTGACACTTCCCCTTCTCGTCTATGATTAAAAAGCATAACCTGAGTTAATGTAACCTTGGCCAGTTTTGACCAATGCTGAGATGATGGCTGTGTTGACAAGTGTTTGCGTAAATTTTCTCTTGCTTGTCAAGATACACATGAAGACGTTTAACATCTTCAGTGAAAGGGAGCAAATGTGGGGAATTCCACTTGGCTTCCTCCAGTGTTCGCCGGGCTGTTGAAGAAATGTATTCGGGCCATCGGGTCTGATACAGCTGTTGGAAGCTGTTCCCAACTTTTCCTGTTGCTTTGCCTGCAGTAGTTACAGAACCCCCAGACAGTTCTTTTTGGCTGTCATCATCCTTGCATGAAGGCTATAATAAAGTTTAGAAATCATCACTTATCAGACAAGGTCCCCACTACGCTAAACCTGAAGTGTGTGTATTTAACAAATAGGGGTTTATATAGCTTTCCTAACACTCTACAGGTCCCCACAAAGTATGTTACACAAGAACCAGTGTGTAAGACTTACTCAAGTCAAGACCAAATATGATAGACAGATGGATAGACAGACAGACATATTGATAGACAGATGTATAGAGAGATAGATAGACAGACAGATGGATAGACAGATTGATAGAGAGATAAATAAATGGATAGACAGACAAACAGACAGATTGATAGACAGATAGATAGAAAGATAGATAGTTATAGACAGATTGATTGATAGAGAGATTGATAGACAGACAGACATATATATATATATATATATATATATATATTAAATACACACAAGACCAAATAAGATACAGACAGACAGATAGATGGATGGATAGTGATAGATGGATAGACAGATGTATAGAGAGAGAGATGGATAGAGTGATAGATAAATAGCCTACATGGATAGACAGACAGACTTATAAACAGATAGAGAGAGATAGAGACAGCCAGACAGATAGATAAACAGATGGATAGACAGACAGACATATTGATAGACATGTGGATAGACTTAAAGAGAAAGATATAGTTATAAGCAGATTGATTGATAGACAGACACACAAACAGACAGATTAATAGACAGATAGATAGAGAGAAAGATAGATAGTTATAGACAGATTGATTGATAGACAGACAGACAGACAGACAGACAGACATATAAATAGACATATGGATAGATATAGACAGATTGATTAATAGAGAGATCGATTGACAGACAGACACATATATATATATATATATATATATTAAATACACATACCTCAACTGTATGCCGTGGAATGCCTGCAGTAGTTACAGAACCCCCAGAGCAGTTCTTATGGCTGTCATGTTGTCATCATCCTTGCACGAAGGCTAGAATTAAGTTGTTTAAAAATCATCACGTATCAGACAAGGTCCCCACTACGCTAAACCTGAAGTGTGTGTATTTAACAAATAGGGGTATATATAGCTTTCCTAACACGCTACAGGTCCCCACAAAGTATGTTATACAAGAAACCGTGTGTAAGACTTACTCAAGTCAAGACTAGATAAATAGATAAACAGACAGACTGAAAGAGAGAGATAGACACTGATAAGCAGACAGTAGTATTTGATTGAAGACATTCATATTAATGAGACTGAGGGATAGATTTACAGTTTTTTTTTCATTGGGCTGTACAGTTCAGTCGCATCATCCTTTAAATACACATTTATTTGTAAGTGTACAATTATTTATGAATATCCAAACTTGCACTTAAGAGAGACTTCATTATTGGTTTGAAACTTCCTACTCATATAGCCTAAACATTGCAATGCAAATCTTAAAAGATCTTAAAACCCTTGAGCTTGGGAAAGGTGCTTTATAAATAAAACATTATTATTATTAAAAATGTCCCTTCACTCTACACTTCCAAAACAAAAGGGTCTCACTGTAATGTAAAATTTGAAAATGTGTCAAATTTTGCCAAACCTTTCTCCAAGGCTAGGCACTTCCTCCATAGTCATATGCTATTTGTTCTCCAGGAATGATATCTCTTGATGCAAAAAGGCACAAACGGGATTTTCCCTCGACAATAATCTTTTTCACCGTACAATTTGGGTTCACGTTGTCATCATTGACTAGCCGGCCAAGGGTGGTGTTCTCATGACTTGCATCAATGCTTAAAAAACAAAACATGTTGTTCATGTTATGAACGTTTTGACTAACAAACCATAAGACACAAATTAGGACATGATCACAGAAAAAATATATATTTATTTTTTTTACATGTAAATGTAAAAATTATTAAACGATTTTAAAAACCTACCACCACTCCTTGTTTTGCCAGATGAAGTCAAACATAAAGACAGTATTGTTATTGACCTCTCCTGTGCATTCAGAGTCAATTATAGCAATCATTTCCCCCCTATTTTCAACAACAAAATCTCCTTTGGCCCCTTTTAATAATGCAAACACTCCACAACCTGAAAAAAAAAGAATTGTTAATACAATCCCTTGTAGACATTTAACTAATACACTGATGGTTAGCCCACTATAAAGAACTTCTATAATTATGCTTTGTAATAGTTTAACCAGGGTTTCTACACCATTTGACAGTTAATCTCCATGACAACACTACTAATGACTTTTTAAAATCAATTGATAGATAACTACTCTCACAAAGAGCAATTTATAACTGCTAAAATGTAAATTAATAAAGGAGTAAATGTTTATCTGTAATCTGATTGTAATAAACACACAAATATAATATATGACCCCAGAGCCAATGATTATGAAAAGAACCATGGTTACTATAGTATTTTGGGGGTGTGAGGGGTTGATTTATGATTTAAAAATATCACAATTAAAAATCTGTGGTAATTGTGAATTTCCTACACATAACATACAGTAAGGAGCCCTACTCATTACATGTGGGCAATACACATAGGCTATATCGTGGCCACGAACGAAGAATTCATTCGACGAGTCGTTTATTTGTGGCCACGAATAATTAATTTGTTGTGCGTGTTAGTTAAATCAAAATTCATTCGTGGGAACATGTTCCTAATTCGTGGCCACGATATATATATTTCCCCGAGTCATGTGCAGAGCTTCATAGTATTTTAATAAACCATTGTTAATTATCTTTACGAATCAAAATACATCTAGAAGTTCTCTACAAACCTACCTTTATAATCATTTATGTATTTAGCCTCCAAAACGTCAGTCTTATCAGTGGCATTGATAACATGGTCCTCGGCATCTTTTGCTGGTTTAATTCTCCTCCGTATTATTTTGATGTTGAAGGCCGTCTCAGTCTCAGCGTCGCCCCGGGATTCACGAAGGCCGCTTCGGTCTCTTAATCTCCCACCACGCAGTGCCCAACGTTTAGCAAATTAGTACACAGTACTACCACGCACAGTAACCAAGTAAACACTTTAAATTATATACCTACATGCAATTTAAGTTTATTTATAGTATATTTGACATTCAAAGAACAACATCAATTATAAAAATTCAAAACTCAATTAGGTCATGTAATTTAACAATCTTACGAATAATTCGAACATTTGATGTCTTTTTATCTGATTTTTTAAATATTTTTATCGAATATAACATTAAAAAAAGAGACTAATGTAATAAAAACAAATACACACTCACAACAAAGATCCCCCATATAGCCTTAACAGACTGTAGGGGAAAGTGCTGTTAGTGAGCACCTATGAAGGCCGGAATGGTACACGAGGGGGTGGGTGGCCAGCACCACGCCCAACCGCCTTTGTCTCCCCAGTGGCGATGTTTACACACTGCACCAGGTACTCATTTTAGGCTGAGTCGACCTAGGGGAGGCCCGGGACCGGTTCAGATAATCGGCACTGGTGTTGGCCATAAGTGGGAATCGAACTCGTGTCGCCAGGTTCGTAGCGCAGCGCACCACACACGCACACTTTATGGGATTAGAGCATGTGGTGGCCTGGGCCACCCCTGAAATCTCATTGGCCACCCCAGAACTGATTGGTAGTTCCACATGTTCATCAACACAAGAACGAAGAACCAAGAGAAACCTGTCAATCAAAGATGACATCAACCACACTGACTCAGGGTCAGTTTTATATTCTGACTATATTAGTTGTGGGACTGAAGCTGTATGAGCTGATCTTTGATCCAGGTGCCGCAGGTCACATGCAGCGGGTGCCAGGTCTGGAGTATAATGGTCTGTCAGAAGCATGAAGCTGACACAAGCTAGCGTCTACCTCCAACCTGTGTGTGAAATGGAAGGGGGTGTGCTGTGACTATACTTTAAGTATTTACATGAGTTGTTTATTTATGAGCTCATTATTTGTATTATTGGTCAATCAGACCAATAAAATCTTCAAAGTTTTATACCTTATTTGACATTTTAAATATGCAGAGGCAGGGCGAATTGCATTTAAGTGCCGCAAATGATTTGACTAACTATTTTATTTGGTAATATTCAAAGTACCTGTCTGGAGCACCACCTGCCTCACCTCACAATAGTATGTCAAATTCAGTTGTTTGAATATTTACTTGTTTTTTGTGCTCATATTTGTTTTCATTTAAAAAGGGTGATCCACTTTTGCTCAGTGTATGATATTAATTTGCTAATACAGAGCAAACCCACACTTTAGCATACACAATATTAATATCTCAATACAGAACATAAAAAGATACAGGAAGAAAAGTCACATCAATGTGTCCATGAGCAAACTATGAATGTGATGATTATTTTTATCACTTCAGGTTCTTCATCTAGTGGGGAAAGTGATTCTAATGACATTACAAGAGGTGATGTTGACACCATTGATAAAGAGGTTCTTCAGGCTATAAAAGCACATGCTTCCCCACCCAGACCTCACGGTATGATTTGACATTTAATCTTTCAGTCTAAACAACATTATTATTATAATTAGCATTGAGGCTAGATGATCTAAGTCACTTCACATTGACATACAGGGCAGGCACAAGCATTTATGGGGCCCTAAGCAGAATTTGATTTGGGGGCCCCTCGGTGCCGCCAATACGATTGACTATTGTCCAAGCTTGATTATTCACACACTATAAATCTAACACTGCCATTATTAATGTTATTAGTTGTAGCTGGGTTGCTTAAATCATACATATGTCTGCCTGGCATGATTTTACCCTTCTACAGCTTTTAATTGTAACAGTAGCAAACCCAAGAGAGTGGTCAGGTGTTCATTTGCACTTTAATATTCAAAGTCTTACAGTACTGTCAGTGGCATACTTAATGCGGTGTACTGAAAAGTAGCAAAATAAACCAGCACACAATGCATTTACTGTAAACAAGTTAACCACTTAATTGCTTTTGGTTAAAATAAAATTAGCAACATGCAAAAGTGCGGAACAATCAACAACAAATAAAATAACTTAAGATAAACAGCATTACATAAATAATTATAATTGGAAATATTAATCTCAGGATATTCTACAGTAAACTGAGCAAATACAAAAGGAAAGAAAAGTAGGATCAGTGGATGTCAAGGTCAAGGTAACTTTATTTGTCCCCGAGGGGCAATTTAGATTACAGTCAGCAGTAACAAATATATTAATCAAACAACAACAATAAACACAACCACAGAAGAACATAATGTGGGTGATGGTAAGTTCTCCCACCTGCAGAGGATGAACCTGATGAAAGATAATGATGATAATAATAATAATAATAAAAGCTAGCCACGTTAGATGTCATATTAGAAGGTAATGCAACTGTCTGTCAAAAACAAAAAAAGATCTCACAAAAGGCATGGTATATCCATATAAATATATTGATCTGGGATTATTGAAAACTCACCTGCTGTAGCACTGGCACTTGGGGCAGGTGGCATTGGTTATGCCCCACCTCCAAACATTTCAACAGTGCCTCTAGGGAATTTCATGAGTACATAGTTGATGGAACAGAATGTTATTTTAACAACATAAATTATTGTACATAGCAGCAAGCCATCTGTACACCTAAAACAACAACTCTTAATCTATAACTAATTGAAGCATAATGATATTTGAATATAATAGCAAAGAACACAAAATGGTAGGCTAATGTAAATAATGTTAAGCTGTTATCAGTACTAAGTTTATGGAACAGAAGCTTATTTTTATTACAAAAATGATATACCCAGGAACAAGTTATTTTTACACAGAAGACAAAAGCATTAATCTAAAACTAGCTAAGTAATATGTTGTATTGTAATGTATTAAGATGTCAAGGCTATTCAAGGAGAATCTCAGTTGAATGATTATGATTCTGACAGTGTTACTGTTAGATAATTTTGTCATCCAATGTATTTAATTTATTTTGTTGATCTGCAATCCCCGTCTCGATACGGCTCAGCTGAGGGAAGAAAAAAATGACACAGAGACCCAATGCTATCAAATCATTCTTCAAAGTTTATTGTTCAGCATTCTGTTATATGGGCCAGAAAAAACACATTCTACTGGACCCCCACCAATGAAATAGTTCTTTACCTTATATGGGGGTGACATACATGTTTGAGCTACATGTGAAACGTGAGTCAGGAAACACATTCCTTTTAGAACATCTTTAGAACAGAGAGCAGCTGCAGCTACCAAACAAAAGAAGTTTAAAAAGAGGCCTTCATTATTCCACATTGCCCACTTTGATCCTGAAAGGATCACGTAGCATTTTCAACCAACTTCAGTATTAAGTACACGCATATAATGGAGCATGGCCTGTTTATCATCACATTCATCTTTTGCATTAGTAATTGTAGCAAACATGGGCCAAATAATAATATAAGTATAATGCATACACCAATCGATATAATAGAAGACATTCAGGGTGCGAACCACCCAAACATATTGAAAAGGTTTCCCCATATTCCCTGATGACCGGCGTTATCTGCTAACTCTTTATTCAACCTATCCATTTCCTTTAATACTTTCGTGAATTCTCCATCATCATCAGTGTGACCCGGGATGTATGTACAGCATTTGTCACCAAACATTTTACATACTCCTCCATCTTTAGCCAGGAGGTAATCCAAAGCTATATGACTTTGTTTAATCATTTCACTTGCTGCATGTAATTGTTCTTTCACCAAATCGAAGGCCCGTTTAGTTTTATTAAAGAAACGATGCTGATTATAATATAGGTAATTGATCCATTCAGTGTCTTTATTTGGGGTTATCCATAAAAAGATTGATTCAAAACCACTAGCAATTTCGTTTCAGGCTTTGTACTGGTTTGGAATACATCTAGCCTGTCGTACACACTCTAAATATACTTCAGGGTCACTTGAGGCATCACCTTCTAGGTACCTTCGTATCCGGGTGTTCACCCGTACCTTCATAACAGAAACATCTTCCTGTAACATTACCATAAAACACAACCTTCAAATGGTGTGGGGGGTGTGACAAGAAGTTCTGAATCATTACCAGAACATACCCACCACATATATGCAACCCCCTCATGTTGTGAAATATTTGTGTGGGTAAACCGATGCTTTGATGTGAATAAGTTTCTACAGCCTCGATCCACCTCAACTGAGAATAGTATTTGATCCGAAACCATTTTTTATGTAATGAAGTTCTGTTACCCGTATCTGAGAATTTATAACATTCAGTCTTATTAAACTTGACCCAGGAAACTAGCTTAAGTGGACTGGCACCTGGCACTGGCCAATTTGTACATCGGGTATTGTCCAGCATAGTTTTGTTAACGTGTCCACTGGCCCTGTAAAGTAAACAGTTAAAAGGACACATTGACTCATTCTGCTATGGCATTATGGTCAGTGCAAGTTCGAGTTGTTTTGTTAGTTCCGGCTATTGGCAGATTGATTGTATAGTTCAAACATGGAGGCCTCCTCTTAACCAGCTCCTCCTGATGAGTTAAACATGTTGATGTATTCATTGGTACAGGGATGACATAAGAAATTGATGCTGGCGATCTAGAGCACACTATACATTGTTTACCACCAGCAGTGTAGTTCATCCATAACCACCATACATTGTTTCTGGGAATTGGAATTACACTTGTGACTCCCTGCTGTTGTGTTAACACTGAACGGGTAAAGGCAAGCATAACCGCCTGACATATGCAGAGCGTTAGTAGGAATGTTTTCATGTTGACTGTTCCGGGTCCCTGCTCAGGTCCTCCTAATTCACAGATTCCCTGTTGGGCACTGGCGCTGTGTGTTCAGCTCCTCCAGTGCTTTCACCGTTCACATTGAATCAGTAAGGCCCTCTTCTGGAGCAAGCTTCACGTGGCTTACGTGGATCCACTGCGGTTGAAGGTCAGTCAGCACCCCTGTCCTGGTCACTGCCTGCACAGTAGTTGGGCCCAAATACTTTGATTCTCCTAACTTCGTTGGTTTCAGACACTTCACCAGAACCTGCTGATTTGGAACAAATGAAGAGTAGGACTTTCTGCTGACAGAGGGAGAGAGAGAGAGACATCACCATTTATGCCATTTAATGTCTTAATGAGGGAATCCGCATATTCTGCAATCACCAACTCCATGTCACCTGTGGAGAGAAAGCCAGAGCGGCCTTTGACCCAAGGGGTCGGGAAAGGCCTACCCATTAGTATTTCAAATGGAGAGAATTTAACAACAGAGGATGGTGACATTCTGAGTTCAGTCAACACAGCCGGTAGAACCCCTGTTCTTCTGGTTTCGGTGCAGGCTTTGTTCAATCGTTCTTTTAATGTTCGATTTGTTCGTTCAACGACGCCCGCTGACTGTGGGTGGTAGGGTATGTTGAAATGCCAATTTATGTTAAATTCATTTGGGAGTAGTTTCGTAACTTTGGACGTGAACGGAGTGCCATTGTCACTCTCAATAACGGTTGGAATGCCGAATCTTGGTATTATTTCTTTTGCCAGAATTTTTTGCATTCTCCCTCACACACGGTAAAGATTCTGACCACTTAGAAAAACGGTCCACGATTACGAGTAATAATTTGTTATTCTTACATGGCGCCATATGAGTAAAATCTATTTGCAGGTGTTGGAACGGCAATTCCGGGTGCGGTAATGAGTCGTGCTTTGTAGACTTGTGTCTGTTATTCTGTGCTCATGTTAGACATGAGTCTAGGATTGATTTTACTGCACTTCGTACCCCACTTATGCAATATGTTTGATTTATTGACTGTATAACTTTTTCTTTTGTGACGTGCAAGATACCGTGATAATGTCGACACAGTATTACTATTGCGGTTTTGGGCAGAGCCAGATGCCCTTGTTCATCCCTTAACAAATTATTCCGGTCTGGTTTCACTTCATTTGAGGTCCAATGTTGAATATCAGATTCAGATGGATTTTCCTGCAACGGTTTTATGTCAATGTCTCTCACCAGGGTTGATTGCATCATGGAAACTCTCTCTTCAGCTCGATTCAGATCTGGGCTTCCACAACTTCCTTCGCAGCCCACTCTGCTACCTCATCAGCTAATTTATTTCCCTTCGCCTCTTCCAGTTCCCCTGTCATGTGCCCCGCAACTTTTATTATGGGCAATTTGGCAGGCAACTGTGCTGCTCTCAATAATTCTGAAACCAGGTTATGATGTGATATAGGATTGCCTTCAGCTGTCTTGAAATCTCTTTTTTCCCACATTCGAGGAAAATCATGTATCACCCCATAAGCATACTTCGAGTCTGTGTATATATTGATTGATTTATCTTTAGCCAATTGGCATGCTCTGATCAATGCAAACAACTCAGCAGCTTGTGCAGATTTATATGGGAGCGAATAAGTTTCAATAATTCGATTTGGAAGTTCTGTTACAGCATAACCACACCAGTATAAAGAATCATTTGGCTTGGAACAGGACCCATCAACGTACCAATGGTCTCCTCCTCCAGGGCGGATGATGAAAAATCCGGCCTGCAGGAAGTACATGTTTTTAGGCGATCAAAGCAATCATGTGTGTCATTGGAAAATTCACCTTGAGTCAGTAATTTGTGTAATGATAATGTCGGGCCATGTACAGTGGAAGTTGGTTTAATGGTCAGATTAGCATTAGCCAATAAAATAGCCTTATACCCCGATCAACGTTGTGCCATCATGTGTTGTAATGTTGTGCATGATAATTCCTACCTGGTGGGAGGTGTGGACAACTAATGGATGTGAGAGTACAATGCGTTCTGCATGTTGTATCATCAATGCCGCTGCAGCCACTGCTCGCAAACATGCAAGGAGGCCTCTGGCGACTGCATCTAAAGTTTTTGACAAGTACGCCACTGGTCTATATGTTCCACCATGGGACTGAGCGAGGATCGCTGCTGCTGTGCCTGCCGCCTCGTGCACGTACAGATGAAAGGGTTCATCATAATTTGGTAAGCCTAGCGCAAGTGGAGAGCCGAGGCTGTTTCGTAGATGTTTGAAAGCCATGTCCATTTCAGCAGTCCACTCTATAGGTTCTTCAGCATTTGAGAGTGTTGCTTCTCTCAGTATTTTGTCATATAATGAGCAGTTTGGCACCCATGATCGACAATAGTTCACTAAGCCCAAGACACTTTGTATTTGAGATTTTGTTTTAGGGCATTTGAAGGTAGTAATTGTTTTCACCCTGTCTGTGGAGAGACGTACTGTTCCTTTTTGTAGTTCATGATAACCCAGATAGTTAACTTTTGGTTCCACCCATTGCAGCTTTTCTTTTGATGCCTTGAAGCCAGCCTTCGCTAATACATTGCACACAATAGTTGAAGCGGCTGTACATGACTCAATGTCCGGGCCAGAAACCAGGATGTCGTCAACATATTGTAGTATACAAGTTTGTGGTGGCAGCTTGGTACCTTTGAGAGTAGCGTGCACTACAGCAGAGAACACAGCAGGCGAGTCTCGAAATCCTTGAGGCATTCGCGTCCAAGTGTACTGTTGGCGTCCGTAGGTGAATGCGAACAGGGGCTTTGTAACTGGTGCAACTGGGACGATTCGTCTGTCCACGAAGCTTTAAACCGGGCAAAGAATGCCACTGGACCTTCGTCTCTTTTTTGTTTCGTATTAGCCACATGTGTAATATCTTCTCTGGATACGGCCATGAATTTGAATAGGATAGGATGAATAGGAATTTGAGGAGGTCTCCAAAAAATATTGTCTAAATATCAACTAATACCATTTCAGTTACATCTGCAGGTAATGTTTTGGACAGTATGAATCTATAATCGTGCCCGGTTAGTTGACTGTACATTGTAAGTTTCTTTAAAAAAATTCACGTATTGCAGGGGAGAACTAACTGGGTCGGGTAATTCCTTGCATATTGCCAGCGCCTCTGACATTGTTAGTGGAATTATTTTATATCCGTCTGGGCACTGGATAATAGGAAAAGCAGCTGTTGTAGCTTTGCTCATATTTTTCTTTGAATCTGAATCGAATACGGCCACGACTGCAGCTGCAGCGAATGAGTTGTCCTCTAATCGTGTTAAATCGGGATACAACAGTGCGCATGGTGTCGTTGGGAGGTTAGGGGTTAAAGTTTTGTGCACAACAATATAATATTTAGGCGGTTGTTGCGACACAGAGACAGCTGCGTGCATTTGATTATCTTCCTTTCGTTCAGGACCTTTGTCCCAAAATGTTTTCATCTTCTTCCATACCTCGTATGACTCTTTCATGTATTTATAATCCCACTGAGGGTCCCCCCACCCATTTTTAACCATAGATTTTGATTCGCTCATGAATCGATCAATAAATGAGCCATCTCTAGGATATGGATCTAATTGTGTTTTTCCTTCTGACCATCCGGCCAGATTACTAATATAAGGTTCAGTATTGAAACACTGATTATTGCGAAACATCCACTGTTTTGGAGTTTCGTTTGATAACGGACGACTTATTTCCTGTCCCATAATGTCACCCTTTTAATAAACACTTCAATAAAATTCCCAATCGACACGGTTCATGCAGATCAAATTTCTCTCCGTCTTTACCTTAGGACAATTCCCATCCTCTTCTTATTCATACCAGAATAAGGATATCCTTTAAAGTACTGCTGCGGTTGTGGGGTTTTCCCTATTTTATAATAGAGCAAAACCCTCCTTCCTATTTTGTAATGGGGCAAATTCCTCCCTCTGAAGGGGCCCCCGAGCAGAGTTATTAATGGAGTTAATATCGAGCCAAATTAAACTACGTTTTTTCAATCTCTCATCAGACAGGAATACTTGCTGTCTGGAGAGATCCCGACGAGCCCCCGAACTGTTAGATAATTTTGTCATCCAATGTATTTAATTTATTTTGTTGATCTGCAATCCCCGTCTCGATACGGCTCAGCTGAGGGAAGAAAGAAATAACACAGAGACCCAATGCTATCAGATCCTTCTTCAAAGTTTATTGTTCAGCATTCTGTTATATGGTCCAGAAAAAACACATTCCACTGGACCCCCACCATTGAAATAGTTCTTTACCTTATATGGGGGTGACATACATGTTTGAGCTACATGTGAAACGTGAGTCAGGAAACACATTCATTAGGACATCTTTAGAACAGAGAGCAGCTGCAGCTACCCAACAAAATAAGTTTAAAAAGAGGCCTTCAGTATTCCACAGTTACAGCAGATGAAACAGATGTGACTGAAATTAATTCAAGGAAATTTTGAAGAAAAAACTCCAGTTTTAAACTGAAGTCTCATTATTCTTTTCAGCAGATTAACAATTTTCTTGATGCTACTTTTAATCACCGAAAACCTAAATTAGAGAAAATTATTTCTCTGATTTACAACTTTTTGTTGAATCTGTTTCTATGGCTATGAGAAAAGCTACAATTGAGGAACTTGACCAGCCTAAACGTTACAGACTTAAGAAAAACTTGAGTGCTGTTAAGAAAAGACTGAAAATCTGTCACTAAACATTAAATTAGTTATGATTCTCCATGCATTTTTTTTTTGCCCCTTTATTAATTATATGGCATTTTTAAACATTGGAACCTTTAATATTAATGGCTGTCAGGGCACAGCAAAGAGAGCTGCTTTATTTGATTATTTAATCTTAAAAAAAAGCAGATATAATCTTGCTTCAAGAAACCCATACAGATTTACCAAATCAAGCACACTGGGTTGGAGATTGGAAGGGCAATGCCTTTTTGAGTCATGGAACAAATTTAAGTGCAGGTGTTGCCATGCTCTTTTTATCACGTATTGCTAACCAACCAGTAATGCTAGAAATTATGCCTGGTAGAATTTTACGTGTCGATATTACTCATGGTGAAATTGATTTCACTTTATTTAATGTTTATGCACCAAGTGTTGGTCAGGACCATTAACATTTCTTTGGAAAACTTTCTGATGCTCTGCTACAGTGTCCTCAAGATAATGTTTTTGTAATGGGGGTGATTTTAATTGTGCAATAAATCCATCATTAGACAGAAATCACGATGAACCCCATCTAGCTCTAATCTTTAAAAACCTGATTCATCGCCATGATTTGATTGATTTATGGAGGGAGGCATTTCCTGGGGTCAGACAATATACCTGGTTAAAAAGAAATTCAAATAATGTGTCTGGCGCCAGACTGGATCGCTTCTATGTTAGAAAAAGACATAGAGATAGATTTTTTTGCCAGCAATATATGGCGCAAAGTACCAGAAGCCTAAAAGATAAAATTAAGTCTCTTGAACAAAGCATCCTTGAACAAAGCATCAGTAGTATTCATGATGACTCAACTGCTGTTGATTACATCACAGAGAATAAGCTTCTTTTGAAAAACCTGTTGGAGGAAAGAGGAAAATTTGCATTTTTAAAACTAGATTTTCCTAACTAAATGAAATGGACCTTCCTACCACATTTTTTGTCCTTGAAAAAAGCCAAGGGAACAGAAACAATTGAATCAATTGAAACTTCCAAATGGACAAGTGACAACTGATCAACAAGAGATTCAATCTTGTGCCATTTCTTTCTATAAGGACTTGTATTGTTCTGACCAGTGTGATGATTCAGCAACAGACTGGATTTGCCGAACATTTCAGAGGATGACCAGATAAAGCTTGACAATCCTTTAACTTTCTCAGCGGTTTCAAAGGCTGTTCAAGAGTTGAGCCTTGGGAAGTCACCTGGGTTGGATGGACTCTCAGTGGAATTTTACAGATCCTTTTGGAATCTAATCGGCCAAGATTTGTATGATGTCCTTTTAGGAAGCATTAATGAAGGGACTCTGCCTTTGAGTTAACTTTGATCCCCAAAAAAGGAGACCTTGGTTGCCTAAAAAACTGGCGACCAGTTTCACTTCTATGTGTCGATTTTAAAATCCTATCGAAAACATTGACTAACAGGCAAAAGCTTTTGACAGAGTAGACCACCACTACATGTTTAAGACTCTGGAAGCTTTTGGACTATATTTTGTGTCATGTATTAAGCTGCTGTACAGTGATATTTATAGTATGCTTAAAATCAATGGGTCTTTAACCAGATCATTTTCGGTGACTACAGGTATAAGTCAAGGCTGTCCTCTATCTGGTCTTCTTAATGCAATGTCAATAGAACCTTTTTTAATCATGTTGAGGAAAAAGTTATGTGGTGTTTCTCTTCCTGATTTTCCTAAAATGGCCCCCATTAAACTTACTGCAGAAAGAATTCTGAAGATGTTAACAGTTTAATTTCTTGTTTAAATAACTTTCAAAAAGCATCATCTGCATGCATTAATTGGGAAAAATGTACATCTTTATTGCTGGGTGACTGGCAAATTTTTGAACCTCCTAAATTGCCTTAAAAGTGTATGTGGGGCAGGGATGGTTTCAAAATGCTTTGAGTTTATTTTGGGAATGATAAAAATGAAAAGAAGAACAGGGAAGGATTAGATGATCGTGTAAATGGTAAACTTCAGAGGTGGAGATGGCTACTTTCCCAACTTTCTTTTAGAGGAAGATGTAAAGTCATTAATAACTTGATTGCCTCAATGTTGTGGCACAAGTTTACTGTTTTAGACCCTCCTAAAGATTTGCTTAAAAGTGTTCAAAAAGCATTGGTAAATTTTTTTTGGAATGGTTGTCATTGGCTTCCTCCAGGGGTCCTTTACCTTCCTCTGGCAGAGGGAGGGCAAGGGCTCATAAATCTGGAGTCAAAGATCTTGGCAATGAAGTTGCAAACATTGCAGAAACTATTGTATAGTTCAAATGATGTACCCTGGGTGGTTTTTGGGAGATCTATACTTAGAGATTGGGGGAATAGGTATTGATAAACAAATGTTTTTAATGCAGAGATCTTTTGTTAAAAAAAATTCTGATTTGTTTGCAGTATCAAGAACAGTTGATGAGCATTATAGGAAGAACCTCTTTTTTAATCCTCTTATTGAGCTTCCATCAAATAAATCACATTTTTTAATCAATAGATTTTTAAATGCTGGTATTACTAAAATTATTGATTTGATTGATATAAATAGAGGTCAATGGAGAACTACACAATCACTTGCTGATCAGATTGGCTTGAACTCTGTCAGAAGTTTAGATTTTTTTATTTTTTTTTAGGGATTTTAAATCCTCTTTTCCTCTAATTGATAATTTTGTAAATCATGTTTTGAAGAATGGTGTTGTACTACAAACCAGTTTGTTGCAAAAGTGAATGAAAATGTTACTTCAAATTGTCCATTCTGTGATGCTTTTGATACTGTTTTCCATATGTTTTATGATTGCCATAAAACATACATTGTTTTCCATATGTTCCCTTTACAAAAATCTTCACTATGATGCTGCGCTTTTGCTAAGCGCTATTGGGAACAATCCTAGTTGTGACCGAGCTGAAATAATGTGTGTAACACGTTATGAACACTGACCGGAAATTATAGCCTCGGCTGATGTAATCATTAGATGCACCTGTGGCCAGGCTATAAATGGATACGTCATCAGAGCGATTCTGTTTCTGTCAAAACTTTCTTTCCTCTGTTAGGAGTTAGAATTGGTTAGGCAGTGTGCAATGAACCTTTTTCTCTTTTCTCTTCTATTTAGAAAATATTATATATATATATATTTAAAAAAAAAAAGAAACAAAAGAGAGAATGACTGAAATCCGCAAACGATGCGTGTTCCCGTTCTTGCCATATAGCTGAAGAGGACACGCATCAGTTTGCAGGGCGGGTGCGAGCACTGCGATTTACTTTAACAGGAAAAGTGCTTTGCGCTCGCCTCGCTTGCTTCCGGGAGTCAGTACTCAAGAAAAAAAAGATTGTTCGTGGGGCTCTTGCATGGATATGGCTGAGGAGCAAGAGACGGCGCGTTCCGACGCTTCTTCGGATCATGAGGAGGATCGCGATTCTCTTTCCGCCTCCGAGCCTTCCGTCCGCGATAAAAAATCTACGGAGGAATTGCTCGATGTTGTTACTCATGCGGTTGCCAGATTGGACTGGCCACGTGAAAAAGAGACCCAAACCCTCCAAATTAGGGGATAGATTTTATCTTCCAGTCTAAGAAAGGGAATGCCTCATGAGTCCCTTCCCTTCTTTGATAACCTCCATGAAGAGCTTTTTCGCTCATGGAGGACCCCCCCCAAAAAATTAAAAATAAATAAATATATAAAAATAAATATTTTCTTATTGTGTTCACATACCCTCGACGTCATTATATTGGACTGGGTGCTGAGGCACAGGGGGTATTCAGTGATGCTGCCGGTCGGAGAGACGTTTGCGGGCTATCTCTCGCTGGGCTCGGCATCGTCACTTAAGAAGCCCTCTCTCCCCTCAAAGCCTTGTAGGACAACCTCCACTTTAGTGGGAAGGGCATATCAAGCAGCAGGTCAGGCTGGTGCTGCTCTGCACACTATGCTGTTTTACAGGCATACCAGGCTGACCTCCTGGACGACCTGAGTGTGGGTGCTGCGCTTGATGAGCAAGCCTAAGACCTGCCTCAGTCCTGTCTGAAGGGAGGCTCAAAAGCAAAGTGTGGCAAGTCGCCGCCCTCGCCAGCCCCCGAAGCAAGACTTCAGGACTATAATTTCTAGTAAGAGAAAACCCTGACGGTCTTGCGCCTAGATTAGGGGGTAGCTCCCCTCGGGACAGGCGCGTGCTTCACTTCACCACTCCTGGTACCCCCTCGAAGGCCCTCCATTCCCGCCACCTCATGGTGTTTCGGGTTGCAGATGCTTCCGTCAAAATTGGGTGTTTTCGCTGTTCCTGCATTTTATTCAGGACGCGAAACACTCGACAACCCCTCAACAGGAAGTTTTAAAATATAATACCCATCTCAGAGATCCTGGCAACGTGGAAACTTCTGCCAGATATATTCTTTTCTGTGGGTCTTATAAGGGCGTCAGGATTTAATTCACTCGCCGCTTTTCCGTGTTTCAATGGCGTGTTCTCACTACCGTAAACCGGATTTCTTTTTTATGTAAAAAAAAAAGTGTATGTGTTCCCCTTCCAGAGAGAGAGAGAGTTAGGATATCACACTAAATACTTCCCGTTTCCCATGGAGGGTGAGGGGTGGCTTCTGGCTTAGATCTTAAAGCTTGAACTGCCCGTGGGTGTTCAAGTCCAAGATGATGCCTGTAAAGACAGTCGTGTCTCAAGACCTACAACTAGTTTGGCTGGTCACCATCGATCTTATGACACACTTCTATACTTCATTTAGAAGTTCTGCCACAACATGGAAAGTTCCTGAGGTTCGCTTCTGGGGCGAAGTCTTCCAGTGTCAGGTTCTTTCACTCAGCCTAGCCCTTTTTACCCGCACATTCACAATGCATGATGTAGCACTGGCTCCTTGCGACTCCGGGGCATCTGCATTCTGAATTATGTAGACGACTGGCTGATCCTAGCACAGTTCCAGGAACTGTCAGGGACAGGGACATCGTCTTAGCTCAACTGTTTCTCTGGGGTTGAGGCTCAATGCCAAGAAAAGCGTCCTCTCTCCCACTCAGAACACTGTCTATCGGGGCATCGTATGTAGTTCAGTCACAATGCGGGCACAACTGTCTCCCGCTAGGATTGAGTCCACTCAGATCACCCTGAGCAAAGTCAGGCTAGGTCAAGGTTGCACTGTTATCAGTATCAACGATTTCCGTGGACGACCGTGTCCACGGTGATCCCTCTGGACCTTCTGCTCATGAGACCGTTTTTGTTGTGGCCCAAAGCCAGGGGATTTCTTCCAAGGGCCAAAACCCCTAGGCTAATACGGGTTATGCGCCTCAGGCTTCGTTCCCTTTCTATGTGGTTCAGACCCCGGTTTTCTGCCTTGGGTCCCACTCTAGGTGCGTCTTGTTGTCGCAGGCTGCTAACGACAGACACCTCCCTGACGGGCGGGGTAGCGGCCTTAAGTGGTCGTCCAGCTTAAGGGGATAGGAGGGTCGTCAGCTCGGTTGTCACAGTCACTGTCTCGGGTTGACGGCTGTATTTCTGGCCCTGAAATACCTCCTCCTGGGGCTGCCATGTCTTGGTGCGGGTGGACAATACAGCGGTAGCCTCTTACATAAATCATCAAGGAGACCCATGTTCTTGTCAGCTGTATTTCTGATGCGTCGGATTCTCCTTGGGGCCCAGGGAAAGCTCCTGTCACTCAGGTCAGTTATATTTACTGTCCAGACAGAAAATACCAATGGGGGAGTTAAGAACTCCACCCTAAGGTAGTAGTTGCCCAGAGTTCGCCAGCAAGGGTTTTTGCTTCTTACTGATAGCACCGCGCTGGCCGAACAGGGCTTGGTTCTCAGAGCGAATTTCTTCCCTCGACGGCTCGCCTTGGGGTGATGCCGAACAGGAAGGATCTTCTATCTCAGGCACAGGGCAATATTTCATCCCTGCCACGAATTGTGGAATCTTTCATGTTTGGCCCCTAAGGGTACCAACTGAGGGACACAGGGCTTTCTCCTGAGGTTATCAAGACCTTGGAGTCTGGACGTTAAGACACATACATGACCCAGAATGCATTTGTATGCGTTTCTTTCCCCGGTTTCTCTGCTCTCAGGAGTCTTGGCAATGTTCACCAGCTAGGGTTTTGCCTCCAATTAATGTCGCTGCGCTGGCCGAACAGGATATGTTCCTTGGAGTTAATACCTCTCCTTGACGGCTCGCCTTGGGCGATTCCGAACAGGGAGGACCTTCTCATCCTTGGCTGAATTGTGAAACCTTTCATGTCTGGCAACTAAGGGTACCAAATTATGTTCACAGGGTTTTATCTTGAGGTTATCGAGACCATTTCAAGTGCTAGGGCTCCCTCCACTTGCATCTGATCTGGGTAGATTTTACAGGGCAGAAGAGGACCTCTTTGCCTCTGTTGATAGCGCAATGTCTCCTCTACTTCTCCCAGAGTCGCCCAGCCCCCCACCGATCGTAGTAACGCATACATAGCACAAATGCACCTGCATGCGTTTCCTTCTACTAAAGTTCATATTACAGAACCAGCTAACTGCCAGTTTGCTTCAGTTCTGGATTTTCTGTAGAAAGAACTGTCAGCGGGCACTTGCCTTGCCACTGCCAGGTTCTATATGGCCACTCCGGTTTGCCACGGCTTGGTGGGCGGGGTGCCCTCAAAGAGGCATCCTCATTATTGCCCGGGCCTATGAGGCGTGTGGTCAAGCTTCGCCAGTTGGTTTTAGGGCGCATTCTACCAGAGGGCTCTCCTCCTCTAAAACCTTGGCTAGAGGTCTCCCTCTGCAGCAAGTTTGTGTTGTGATAGGGTTCTCTTCGCACACATTCATCGAACTTTATGGGTTAGATGCTTTGCTAGTCCGGACTCTTATGTCCTTGTGTCGACATCTCAGCCCATGCCTAAACAAGTTTGTGATGCGGCAGGTTGTCCTCTCTGCACACATTCATTGGACTTTTATAGTTTGGATGTTCTGCACTCCGGGCTCTTATGCCCTTGAGTCGACATCTCATGCCTAAACAAGTTTGTGATGCAGCAGGCTGGTCCTCTCCGCACACATTCATCAAAATGTAATGGTTTTGATGTCTATGCTATTCCGGGATCTTTTGCCCTTGAGTCGACATCTCAAGCTCATGTCTGAGACCTCTCGTGTTTTTGTGAGTACACTGCACAACCATAGGTGTCCGGACAGCCCCCAGTGCGGCGGTGTGGGTATTGCGTTCCCCATAGTGCTTAGCAAAAGCGCAGCATCATAGTGAAGCTTTTTGTAAAGGGAACGTCTTGGGTTACATGTGTAACCCTTGTTCCCTGAAAAAAGCGGAACGAGATGCTGCACTTCTTTGCCATACTGGGACGTCCCAGGACTGCTCTTCAAAAGAAGTATCTGACGACACCTGGTGACGTATCCATTTATATACTGGCCGCAGGTGCATCTAATGATTACATCAGCCGAGGCTATAAATTCCGGTCAATGTTCATTGACGTGTTACACACATTATTTCAGCGCGGTCACAGCTAGGATTGTTCCCCATAGCGCTTAGCAAAAACGCAGCATCAAGGGTTACACATGTAACCCGAGACGTTTTCCATATGTTTTGTGATTGCCCTAGACTTGTTTCTATTTTTGTACTGTAAAGAAAAATAATAACAAAACTAGGTTTTCTGTATACTAAGCTTATTTATATTTGGATGTTGTTATAGGAAATCTTTACAAGAACAATGTGTACTTGCTAATTTTGTAATAGGTCAAGCTAAATTAGCAATTCTGAAATCTCATCAGGCAAAAAATACAGGAAAATACATTTTTATGGTAGCTTTATTTAAATCTTTATTGGAATCATGCGTGGTTATAGAATATACATATTACAAGCACATTGATGTTGATGTTGTTTTCTTTAAGTGGAGATGATGTGTTAAGGAAGCACTGGTTACAGTGAATGAGTTTGGAGTGTTGGTTTTAATTGGTAATGTATTTTATTTATTGAGTGCTTGAATTGTGTAGAATAAAGGTTTTGTAAAAGTCTAAAATCTATCTATCTATCTATCTATCTATCTATCTATCTATCTATCTATCTATCTATCTATCTATCTATCTGTCTGTCTGTCTGTCTGTCTGTCTGTCTGTCTGTCTGTTTTGCATATAATATATAAATGTATATATTGTCTGATTCCTGTGTTAATTCATTTAAAATTTGTGAATGTTGTAATGTTGTTTCAGAATCCCTGGGGCACTTGACTGCCGCATGTGTGATAAAAAGGCAGTCAAGAGGATGGATATGCACTTGTCCTATGTTCACAATTTTAGTGCAAGTTATGTCTAATTTTTTAATTATGAATGCTAAACATTTATATATTTGGGTTATTACCAAAATATATATTTTTAAATGTGATACAAATTGGAAATATTCTAAAAATCCTTTTTAAAACACATGTGTCAAGTTCAGAAACATCATCTTCAAGTGAAAAATGTTTAAAAAAAGAAATTCTCCCAAAAAACATTTCATTTTTAAGAAATAATAATAAAATATCACAACCCAGGCAAACATTTATTAATTATTTTCTCTTAAATGTATGCTTTTAATTTGTTGCTCTCTCTGGACGGTTGCACCAAATTACATTTATTTATTTATTATATATTTTTTTTACTTTAAGCACCAGAACAAATATGACAATTACTTTGAACTCAGTAATTGAAAACATGTTCACGAAAGAAGATGTATAATCTATTTATTGTGGAGTGTGAATTGAATTTGTATTGTATAAACAAAAATAGATACAAACAAAACAATGAGTTTAACGTCATATACAATAACATAAATTGGTCAAACAATAATATTTTTATATTCTGTAGGACCAAGAACGTGCAGAAGAACTGTTCCTGATAAAGAGGAGGAGGGTGGTGGATAAGCTGGAGGAGCTATGAGCATCCAACCCAGATCCCCCCATGGTATCTGACCTGGATCGTGGGCAGCTCCCTCATTCACGCAGCTCCCTCATTCACCCCCTCCTCCTCTAGAAGAAGAGACACAGGAGCAGGCTTGTCTGGGACCGGCTCCATAGGGCCGAAAAACCTCACCGGATGCACGTGCTGGAGAGCCAGGGTGCCCAGCAGGTCCCAAGACAAGGGCTAGAAGCCCCCAATGTTACCCTCCTCCAAGCCCAAGTATGGTGAGTATTTGTTTTATTTAATGTTTCTATAGTTGTTAGTGTATTTAAATATTGCATTTATGACATTTACATTTATTCATTTGGCAGACGCTTTTATCCAAAGCAACTTACAAAAGAGGAAAAACATAAGCTAATCATCTTAAGGCGACAGTGGTACGAAAAGTACCATACTACAAAGTTTCACTATCATCAGAATAGTATACAAAACAGATTTAAGTGCAACAAGAATTGTAATTTTTTTTTTATTTTAAATTTTTTTGGTTAATTTTGGTTAAGTGCTCTTGGAAAAGATGTGTTTTTAGCCGTTTTTTGAAGATAGAGAGTGAGTCAGCTTCACGGATTGAGTTGGGAAGGTCATTCCACCAATGTGGTATGATATAACTGAAAGTCCGGGAAAGTGTTTTGGTGCCTCTTTGTTTTGGTACGACAAGGCGACATTCCTTAGCCGACCGCAGGCTTCTGGTGGGAACGTAGCTCTGCATAAATGTTTATAGGTATGCTGGAGCAGACCCAGGGAATGTTTTGTATGCCAGCATCAGGGCCTTGAATTTAGTACGTGCATGAACCGGCAGCCAGTAGAGAGAGACAAAGAGTGGTGTAACGTGCTCTCTTTGGTTCATTAAAGAGTTGCTGCTGCATTCTGGTAATTTGCCGAGGTCTAATAGCACATGCAGGAAGGCCTGCAATGAGAGTGTTACAGTAGTCCAGTCTAGTTATGACAAGTGACTGCTAAGTGACTGATCGAGCAGTGGTGTGGCATGTACAGAGATGAAAGGTCTTATCTTCCTGATATTGTAGAGTGTAATTCTACATGATCTTGCAGTCTTTGAGATGTGGTCTGTGAAATTTAGCTAATCATCCATGGTTACCACTAGATTTCTGACCGTTTTGGAAGGCGACACTGTAGTTAAATCAAATCAAATCACTGTATTGTCACACTACCATGTACACAAGTGCAACAGTAGGTGAAATTCTTGTGTGTAGTTCCGAGCAACATAGCAGTCATGACAGTGACGAGACATATACCAATTACAGTAAACAACATACGCAACACAATTTACATATCAAATGTACATATACTTACACAACACAATAATTATATACAATGTACAGTAAACAATACACACAATAAAGAATACACAATATACAATACAATAAGTAAAGAGTATATGAAATATATTATATATATATATATATATATATATATATATATATATATATATATATATATTGAGGAGAATATGTTGACAGTCCAGTGTGAGATAGATTATAGATTAATAAAGTGCAGTGCTAATTATTGATCCTGATAGATCAAGTGTTCAACAGTCTGACTGCTTGGGGGAAGAAGCTGTCATGTAGTCGGCTGGTGCGGGTCCTGATGCTGCGATACTGCCTGCCTGATGGTAGCAGTGAGAGCAGCCCATGACTCGGGTGGCTGGAGTCTCTGATGATCCTCCGAGCTTTTTTCACACACCGCCTGGTATATATGTCCTGGAGAGAAGGAAGCTCACCTCCGATGATGTTTCTGGCAGTTCGCACCACCCTTTGCAGGGCTTTGCAGTTGTGGGCCAGTACTATAGAGAGCCAGTCAGGATGCTCTCTACAGTACTGGTGTAGAACAGTGTGAGGATGTGGTGGTTCATTCCAAACTTCCTCAGCCGTCTCAGGAAGAAGTGGCGCTGGTGAGACTTCTTCACAATGGCCTCAGTGTGGACGGACCATGTGAGTTCCTCAATAATGTGGACACCGAGGAACTTGAAACTGCTGACTCTCTCTACCGGTGCTCCATTGATGGTGATGGGGCTGTGTTCTCCGTCTTTCTTCCTGAAGTCCACTACAAGCTCCTTGGTTTAACTGACGTTGAGGGAGAGGTTGTGCTCCTGACACCAGCGTGTCAGAGTGTGCAGCTCCTCCCTGTAGGCTGTTTCATCATTGTCAGTGATCAGACCTACCACCGTCGTATCGTCAGCAAATTTAATGATGGCATTGGAGCTACGTGTTGTCACACAGTCATGTGTGTATAGGGAATACAGGAGTGGGCTGAGAACACAGCCCTGTGGGGCTCCAGTGTTGAGGGTCAGTGATGAGGAGATGTTGCTGCGCATTCTAACCACCTGACGTCTGCCTGACAGGAAATCCAGGATCCAGCTGCACAGCGCGCTGTTTAAGCCCTGAGCCCGGTGTTTCTCATCAAGCTTGGAGGGCCCTATGGTGTTGAATGCTGAGCTGTAGTCTACAAACAGCATTCTCACATATGTGTTCCTTTTTTCCAGATGGGAGAGAGCAGTGTGTAGTGTAGATGCAATGGCATCATCAGTGGAGCGGTTGTTGCGGTAGGCAAACTGCAATGGGTCCAAAGAGGGGGGCAGCACAGAGCAGATGTAATCTCTGATTAACCTCTCAAAGCATTTTCTGATGATGGGAGTCAGAGCAACAGGACACCAGTCATTTAAGCAAGTGATTATGGCTTGCTTTGGTACAGGCACAATGGTTGATGTTTTGAAGCATGTGGGGACTACAGACAGGGAGAGGGACAGATTGAAAATGTCCGTAAAAACACCAGCCTGTTGATTCACGCACACTCTGATGACGCGGCCCGGAATGCCGTCTGGACCCGTGGCTTTATGGATGTTCACCGTGCAGTTGGACCCAGCTGCACGGTGATGTTGTGTTCAACAGCAGGGTTGGCTGGAAAGACAAGGAGTTCGGTCTTGGATGGGTTGAGTTGCAGGTGATGTTCCTTCATCCAGGCTGAGATGTCTGCAAGACAGGCAGTGATTTGAGCGTTCACTGTGGTGTCGTTGGGCTGGAAAGGCAAGTAGAGTTGCGTGTCATCAGCGTAGCAGTGGTAAGAGAAACCATGTGACTGGATGATGTGTCCTAATGACGTTGTGTATATGGAGAAGAGAAGTGGCCCAAGCACTGATCCCTGAGGTACCGCAGTAAGTAATTGATGTGGCTTGGATACCTCCTCCCCTCTCCAGGCTACCTCGAAGGACCTATCTGAGAGATAGGAGTTGAACCAGCCAAGCACAGTTCCGGTGATGCCCAGTTTAGAGAGGGTGGAGAGTAGGATCTGATGGTTGACAGTGTCAAAGGCAGCAGAAAGGTCCAGCAGAATCAGAACAGATGATTTGGATTCAGCTTTCGCCTGTCTCAGTGACTCCGTGACAGACAGCAGGGCAGTCTCAGTGGAGTGTCCACTTTTGAAGCCTGACTGATTGTCATCCAGCAGCTTGTTCTGTGAGAGAACTGATTGAAAAGTATTTTTGCCATGAATGGGATGAGAGAGACTGGTCTGTAGTGTTCTATCTGTGTGGGGTTAAGTGCAGGTTTTTCAGCAATGGGGTTACTCGAGCCTGCATAAATGTAGTGGGAATAGTGCCTACAAGAAGAGATGTGTGTAAGTGCAGGTAGGATGGACGGAGAGGGAATGGGGTCGAGGGAACAGGTGGTGGGGTGGTTGGAGACGAGGAGTTTATAGACCTCAGTGTCAGTTAAAGGGGAGAACAGAGAAAGAAGAGTTGCATACAGGAGGTGGGTGTTTGACAGCGTGTGGTGCTGTGAATGTATTGCTGATGGCTGTAACCTTTTTAGTAAAAAATGTGGCGAAGATATCTGCTGTCAGTTAAGTGTCAGGTGGTGGAGGGGGAGGGCAGAGAAGTGTGTTGAATGTTCTAAACAAGCTACGAGTGTCTGTGGTTCTGTTGATCTTGGTCTGGTAATATGAAGTTTTTGCAGCTTTGATGTTATCTGAAAAAGTTGCAAGCAGAAGGTGATATTTACCTAGATCAGCTGGATCTTTAGATTTCCGCTATCACCTCTCAGCTGCCCTGAGTGGTCTGATGTTCACGAAGGATATCAGACAGCCAGGGGCTGGGTGGTGTAGTACGTGCTGGTCTAGAACAAAGAGGACAGATGTTGTCTAGACAGGTTGTTAAAGTAGAGCTAAGTGTGTCTGTGGAAAATACATTTATTGTGGGAAGAGAGGCAGAGACATCAGTGGAAAGGCGAGAGGGTTACGGCGAAAGGAAACCAAAGGTGGAGTCGGTTTTACTATGGATGGGAGAATCATGTTGAATTGAACAAAGTAGTGATCAGAGACATGTAAATGTGTAACAAGAATATTTGAGGTGGTACAGTTACGTGTAAAGATGTGGTCCAGCTGGTTGCCCGATGTGTGAGTTGCTGTGGTGTGTAGTCTTTCCAATTCACATGAGGCCAGAAGAGTATTCAGTTCAATGGCCTGGGGCTTGTCTTGGTGTATGTTGAAATCACCAAGAACCACGAGTGGCCTGCCATCCTCTGGCAAGGAGGACAGCAGGACATCCAACTCCTCATGAAAGCTTGTCAGCTGACCTGGAGGGCAATAAATGACAACAACATGTATTTTTGTGGGTTGCATTGTAGTAATGGCATGGAATTCAAAAGATGTATTGTTACATAGTGAAGCCTGTGGTGAAAAAGTCCAGTTATTGTGAATGAGCAAACCTGTTCCCCTACCCCTCCCAGTATGTCGAGGGGTGTGAGAGAAGGAGAAGTTGTTGAGAGAGCAGCAGGTGTTGGTGTATCCTCAGGACCTATCCATGTTTCCGTCAGTGCCAGGATGCTGAGGGTGGACTGTGTGGCGAAAGCTGGAACGAAGGCAGCTTTGTTCACAGCAGACTGGCAGTCCCACTGAGAACGAGAGTGGAGCAGGTGTTGAAGTGCAAAGCGGCCGTAGGTTGCGTTTGGTCTTGCATCTGTATCTTGTGAACAGTCTACAACAGATAACAGGAATGTGCTTGAAGGCATGTGTTATTAGTGAACTAGACATGTTAGTATCCATGTATGTATAAGTAAGATAATAAAAGAGATAGGACTCGCATAGGTAGACTCGCTGGTCTTTACCCGAGGAGGGCTTTACATGAGGGCTACCACTTCCACATCAGCATTCAGTCCAATAAATACACACTTTAATGAGCCATTCAGTGGAAAAAGCAGCCACGCCTTAATGCTACCTTAGCACAACAAAGCTAGTCACGTGGTCAACCGAAACCTTGCGCGGGAACAAATGCAACTTCTGCACACCGCAAATAAATTATGCTGCACTTTAGCAATAAATAATACTCCAAAACACTGTTTGCAGACACTAAAACGACGATAGTACACACACTGGATAACCAACCCTAAATCTAACAGCGAATACTATGGGACAAGTCAACACAAATCTAGCAGCGAATACTATGGGACAAATGAAAACAAATCTAGCAGCGAATACTACGGGACTGTAAGAGTCTGAAAACAAAGAGAAAATGGCCAGCAAAGGGTGGCCACTGTAAGAAAATTCCTCGTTGGTGCCTTTGCTGCACCAACAAGGGATTTTAACAGTCTTTTAAAGGAGGATGTTTTCATGAAGTAAGAATTTCAATAATTTAATCCCACATAAATAGTTGCTCATATAATTTGAGATTTAGGTGTATATTATTAGAAATTAAACCACCGTCTGTGCTTGTTTTTGTTTCTTTCAGCTTTTTCAAAGGATTAGAGGATGTTGTTGTAAACTTTTTATCCTTCTAGAGAGTGGGAAACTCAGAAGGTAAGACCAGGAGACTTGGTTGTATCTTCAAGCAGGATTCTTTATTGAGAAATTCGTGCTGTCAGCAGCTGCAGGGACCAACATCTAACTAAGGGAACTTTACATTGTTATTTATACATGCATTTAGAGGGCAGTGCTTAGAGATAGACACAAAGCACCCAGGTGATAACTTTAAAGCATGCAAATGATGTATACATGCAACTGGGGCTGGGGCTCCAATAGCCATTAAAAGACAGAGGATGAGATTGTCAGTAGTCTGACTAATTTAATTTACAATAGAGAGAACAGAACTGGAAGGAAATCTCTTGCTGGAATACTCTTTCTAACAGCTGATATATTTATCATTTATACCTTAAATGCTAAATGCAGTCTACTCTAATTTCCCAGTTTATATATATGATTGTGTTTAACATTTTATAAATTTGTAATACAACAATTCCCCTTTGAGAGTTCTAATAACTCTCACAAAATAAAAATTTAGACACTTAAAAGTTCATTCTTGTAACTTGTGATCGTTACAGGCACATAGCACTTGCTCTGTGTTGTTTTTTTCTGTGATTGCATGCTGACACAGAACAAACATGCAATTAGGGTCCGTGAATTTCTTATGGGTAATAATCTTTTCTGGTTGGAACTGTTATTTTCTCGTGAGGTGCTTGAGTCATTTGTTGAATGAAACACTTGATACTGTGGACGATAAATAGTACACCAGTAGGAAAAAGAACAGCAGAATTGCTATTTCCTTTATCCACAGCCAGGGTTTACCTAGCAAGTTTCCAAACCATGAAGAATTATTTTCAGTCATCTGATGTACATTTGCTGCAAGATCAAGAATGTCTTGTTGGATTTTGTTCAAGTTCTCTGTTGGATCCATTAAACCGTGCAGCACTCGGGGCCGATAATGGTGCAAGCTCCCCTTGCGTTGCTAGAATGTAATCCAAGGCCACTCTGTTCTGTAAGATCATTATCTTGTGCTAGGCGAGAGTGTCCTTGATGTTACCAAGGGCCAAAGCCGTATCATTGGCCAATTTCTGTACAGAATTTGATAAGCTTCTGACTTGATCAAGGGCCTGCATGACACCATAAGACGAGATTATTGCTCCAAGAGTTCTCGACCACCATGTTTGTCCACAAGTGAGTCCTGGAATGCAGCCATCTTCTTTGTTTGTGGAAGGTGGTGAATTTTGTAAATGTGTAGAGCTTGGGGTGGAGTGTGTATTTTCTCTGATAGCCGGTAAAACATAAACCAGGGTGCACCTGCCATTGAATCGACTGGGTAGAATATTGTAGACAGAAGTTCCACATAACCAAAAAATGCCAGTCGGTGGAGGAATCATACACCACTGATTTATTGCCAAGAGTTTTGGAAGGGATGGTGTCCTGTGGAGACACTCTTCTAAGTCTCTGTCCTCTTTTCCTGCTGATAGAGTAATGTCTACATGGGATTTTGTTCTCACTTCGACCACAAAGCTGCAAAGTTCACGAGGAATTTCACCCAAGGGAGTCGAGGCTGGAGCATAATTTTCCATACACCAAGGAAAAGTCATTGGCAAAAGTAGATCTGTCATAATGGGAGCAGCTGAAGTTAGGTTGCAGGATGGTAATCCAGGAATGCAACATGGAGAGGGTGGAGGAATTGTTACATTGTGACATGTATCCTTGTTGTATAATCCACTGGTATGATGATCAAAGAAGGTACACGTGTCACATTTGGAGATAGGGTGTGCCACCCATGGGATTCCTGCTCCTACTGAGGGTGCGTGTGGCATGCAAACGTCCTTTCCTGCAAACAAGGCACTTCTTGACATATTCATCAGCTCTAAGAATATATTGTTTCTGGAGTCCACACTTTGTGCGATGTCCATGATGGTTAGAAATGTGACAATCTTGATCATGTTGATGGATGACTGAAGATTCCGTATGTGAGTCTCTGTGTTGTGTATTTTTTTTTTATTTATTTATTTTTTTTTCGTTCTTCTTGTGATACTGGGCTTGGCAGTGGGTCTAGTTGTTTTCTGGAAGTTGTGGCCTCATACACAGGTGAGGAGGTCGATGCCCATGGGTCTCGGGACAGCCATCAAGTGGTATCTGCAAAGAGGGTAGAAAGAAAAACAAAAGACAGTAGAGCAGTATTTGTTCAAACACCAGGGTTGTGTCCTTTTCTGAGTCTGCTAATGTTGTTCCTTCTTTCCCTATTTCATAATTCCTTTGACACCTAAAGAACAGTGAGGTAAGGATGGACTAGTGGATGGGGAAGGCCTATGAGGGAGTCTTCACCACAGGGTTTGTCCCCGATGCATATTGCATTCGGTTCTTCCCTGGGCTCCTCACTGGTCTGTGTCCTATCCTATCCCTGTAGGTGGGGAACAACTTTGCAGTGTGACACATGAGTCCAGGTTTTCTTTCCCTGACACAATACTGCAGCTGCTGTAATCAACATCACTTGATGTGGTCTGTGCCACTTAGGCTCTAATGGCTTATTTCTGAATGTCTTTATCATGACCCATTGACCTGGGATGATTGTGTGTCCACCTTCTGGTGGAGTTTGCCAACACGACTCAACTCTCTCTTTGGCACTCTGTACTGCCTTTGTGAGGTTTTCACAGTAAGCGATCAGGGCATCTGAGGCAATGTGTACATCAGCATTTCTAAGATCAATCACACCTGGCATTTGCATTGGGCGTCCAGTAATAATCTCATGAGGGCTCAGTCCTACTGATCTGTTAGGTGACGCTCTCATACTACACAGTACTGCTGGCAGCTTCTACCCATGGTACTCCTTCCTGATGCATTTTGCTTAGCCTGGTTTTAATTGTTCTGTTACATCGTTCAACCTGTCCTGATGCTTGTGGTCTGTATGGGCAGTGAAGATTCCACTTAATCTTCAACATTCTAGACACTTCCTTGACTACCTGTCCTGTGAAGTGTGTACCTTGATCTGAGTCAATGCAATCTGGTAATCCCCATCTGGGTATGAAATCAGTGACAAGACATTTAGCAGTATGTGCAGCTGTAGCATGCCCTGTTGCATAAGCTTCTACCCATCTAGAGAACTTATCTATTACTACCAAAATGTCAGTTTTTCCCTTACACGGAGGCAATGATATGTAGTCAACTTGCAGGTGACGAAATGGTCCTGGTGGAGCTGGGGTATGTATTGCTGGTGTAGTAGCTGCTGGTACCTCATTATTTTTCTGACATGTACACACCTCTTTGCTGTTTCAGTGGCTACATTTCTGAATTTTGGATTCCACCATTGATTAGAGAACCTGTGATTCATTGTTGCTGGACCACTGTGACCCAAATTGTATATTTGTTGAGCCAAATATGGCAGCAGTGATTCGGGAGCAACATACTTTCCCCCTTTGGTCCAGCAGCCAGATGAATCCACTGTGGCTCCTTTGTCTAACCATGTCCATGCTTCATACAGAGGAACGTCTTTGTACAGATCAATTATTGATTCAGGAGGCAGAATTGTCTTCTGTGCTATACTACCTGAACACACTTGTACAGTTGCATAGGAACAAGCTTGTTTAGCTGCTACATCAGCAAGAGCATTACCTTTAGCTTCCATTGCATTAGTGGTGAGATGTGCTTTTACTTTGATTACTGCCAATTTCTTTGGAAGTTTCATGGCAAACATTAGATCTTTCACTAATCCAGCATGCTTAATGGGGGATCCAGCAGAAGTTAGAAACTGTCTGGTTTGCCAAATGATACCAAAATCATGAATGACCCCAAAAGCATACCTGGAATCTGTGTAGATATTTGCAACTGATCCTGAATCTAGTGTGCATGCTCTTGTTAAGGCTACTAGTTCTGCAGCTTGTGCTGAAAAATGATCTGGAAGACGACCTGAAGCAACCACTTCAGTGGTGGACGTTACTGCATAACCTGCTCGTCTGTTACCTTCAATTACTTGAGCTGACCCATCAACAAACAACTCAAATTCTGAATTCTATATGGGAGTTTCTTTTACTTCACTCGTAGATGTATATGTAAGCGTAACACAATCATGTGTCATTTCGCCTTCATCCTCTAACAAAACTTCAGTCATTGCAGACATCATACATGAGGATGGGTTCGTGACTGGTGCACGCTGTAGAACTATATTCGGGGCTGTGAGAGTTGCTAACCAATTTCCCCAACGAGAGGAAGTGACAGAAGTGACTTTTGCTTGATTCATTAGTGCGGACACTGCGTGAGGGCATCTTACGTTTACAGTCTGTCCTAACACCATTCCTGATGAAGCCTGAAGCGCTAGATGAACTGCCTGTACTGCTCTGAGGCATGGGCCCATACCTTGAGCGACTATGTCAAGTTTACCAGAATAGTAATGAATTGACGTAAACTGCCCCCATGATCTTGCATTAAACATGCAGTCATGAAGCTTAAATGTTCATGGACATAAAGAACAAAGGGTCTATCAGTTTGTGCAATTCCCAATGCTGGCGCTTGACATAGTGCTCTCTTCAAATCATTGAACGCTTTGAGGTGAAGTTCTTCCATACAAACAGTATCTGAATCTTTACCATGGCCTTTTAACAAGTCATAGAGAGGCTGAGCAATCGAGGCATATTCTTCAATCCACGGTCTACAGTAACCTGCTGTTCCTAAAAATGAGCGGAGTGTTTTAATGGTAGTAGGCGGAGGTATGGATTTGACTGAAGCCGCTCGATCCTGTGTGATGGATCTATTTCCTGCACCAATTGTTTGACCCAGAAATATGACTTGCTTTTTAGCAATTTGAGCTTTGTGAAAACTGCATTTGTGTCCTTTTTTATGCAAATAGTCCAACAATGCTGCCAATTCAGTTTGATGTACCTCGTGATCTGTTGAGGCAATCAAAATATCATCGACATATTTGATCATAGTGGACTGTTTTACCGGACATTCTGGGTCACACAAATCATGTCTGACAGCCTGATGGTATATAGTTGGGGAGTTTTGAAATCCCTGTGGCAAACGTGTCCACTGGTATTGTTCATAGTCAACTGTAAACGCTAACCATGGCTGGCTGTCAGAGTGCAACGGTACAGAAAAGAATCCATTAGACATATCAATTACTGAAAAAATCTTACACTCCAATGGCAAGCCATTACAAATTGTAGAAGGATCTGCCACTAGAGGGGTGATTTTATCAATATGTTTATTGGCTACTCTGTAGTCTATTGTAAGTCTCCATGTTCTTGATAGGCCATATGGGTGAATTACATGGACTGTTGGTTTTAACTAGCACTCCTTGCGTCAGCAACTTTTCTACAATAGGTTTGATCCCCTGTATAGCTTCCTTATTGATTGGATATTGTTTGGTGACCGGAGGTGGAGTTCCTGTCAATTTGACTGGTTCTACACCTGTCAACAAACCACAATCATCCTTGTCTTTAGCCCAAATTGGATGATTCTGTAAGAAAGCATATTCTGGAGGGATTGCATTATTGGTAGAAACTTGTGCTGAGCAAATTTTAATGCTAGCAGATTCTGAGGACATGTCTAAAGTTAGATGTACTTGTCTCAGGAGATCCATGCCTAAAATTGCACCTGTATTTAATGGAGCACATAGCAGTTTTGTAGTCAGAGTTTTCGGGCCAAATTGTTCCTCTATGGGCGGGGTTTCATACAAAACAGAATCTTCACCTATTACGCCAGTTAAAGAAAGTTTGGTTTTCTTGTACGGGATATCTAAACTTTTAGCCAATTTTGTAGGAATTACTGTAATTTCTGCACCTGTATCAAGCAAAAAATCAGTCTCTTTCTCTCGTATGCTACCTTTCACAAAAATTCTTTTGTCATTATGATGGATTACAGGGGAAAGGTAGCTACTCACAGCCCCAACAATTAGTTTTTTTCCTGGTCTTGTTGTGCTCTTAGAAGAGCCTGAACGAGCTGTGCTAAAGTTTCAGTGGACACTTGCTGAACTGCTTCAGGGTTGTAAGCAGGCGGGGGAGGAGCAGAATTATGCATAGCATTTCTATTTGCATCTTGTAACTTCTTCCTACACTCTTTCTCCCAATGTCCTAATTTTCCACAGTAGTGGCATTTGCCTTCTTTTTAGACCACCTGTTTTTTGTTTTTCTGTGCTAAATGTAGCTGCTGCTGCTACTCTCACTTTGGCTTTAACATCAGCATCTCTTTCCCATGTAGCCAACCTGTCTAGGTTACTTCTAAGAGTTCTGTTAGACCAAGTGAGATCTAGGAATGGCAAGGCTCTTCTGTACTCAGCTAAAAGGCCATCTGACCAGATCGCGGACTAGGGGTCCCTTGTCATCTAACACACTTTCAGAATTATCAACAATTCCACTGTAAGTTACAGCTGACTGACAAAACCTTTCAGTGTATTCACTCACAGTTTCTTCTTTCTTTTGTACACAGCTAGTGATTCTTGACCAGTCTATTTTGGGTCTCATGATATTCTTTAGAATTTTCAAAACACCTTCTCTTATATCGCTTCTACTGGCATGCTGTAGTTCAGAAGTCACTGCAGATTCAAAACTGTTGAATTCAGATTCAGTCAAAATTTGTGACATTAAAGGTGTGACTTCTGTTAACGACATGTCATATAGACGCATTTTGTTGATCAATGCTCTTCTAAATTCAGAAAACTGTGTGTGTGCTGAGGGTAAGCTCTGGGATAGTCTCTCTATATCTTTAGGTCCAAGCGCTTTTGTGACTGTTTGTATTTGGACAACAGAAGAGTTGGTAGAAACACTTTCAGTTCCCTCAATTCCCTGAGATCGTCTCCTAGCACCACACACATTGACTGAATTTACAGGCACAACAGTTACGGATTGGAGAGCTACATCTGTTTCAAATAAATTTTGTAAGTCAGGGAAAATGTTATCCGGCTGATTAACTTCTTCTACAACAGTTTTTTCTGCAGCTTTGTTGTGGTTCAATTTCTTGGTTAAAGAGGATACTCTAGCACGGAGCTCTTTGTTCTCTTTCTCTAGCTCTGAGTTATGCTTAGACTGTTGTGTAGCAAGTGCTAAACAAAATTCTCTGTGGCAGCAGATAATGCCTTTCACATTGTTCTTGCGAATACTTGCTCCTAGTACCTTTTTACACTCATCTACTGACCAAGTCTTTTCTGGATGAATCTCATATTTCTTAGTTAGTTCTTGTCTAACATTCTCAGTGACAATTAGGTTCAGTTGTTCTCCTAACAGTGTTTTGAATTCACTATCTGACCACAAAGGAGTCGCAAGACCACCTTTTTCAGTTGTGGGGATTAGTCTAGCACTTTTCTTAAACATTTTGTGGATTTTCTTTGTTCTGTTATCACACAAACAAACACTAAAACGTCTCTGATCAACAGAGGGTACACTTGTTAACACAGTTCAACTATTGTTAACCTTCTTTGACCCAAGCAAAGGATAACACAAATTACTAGCACTTTATGCTAATCTTCTCTGTCTAAAAACAGAGGGTAACAAATCTTCTTCTCTGCAGACACAGAGGATAAACAAAATATTAGCCTTTTATGCTAATCTTCCCTGCCTGAAAACAACAGAGGGTAACCAATATTAACACGTAATGCTAATCTTCTCTAAAAAGACAATTTTTAGAGGATAACTTAGTTAACCAAACCTACAGCTGTCTGTTAACCCTTCTCTGACGGCGCAGAGGATTTGTACTGGTCTTAAAGGTTCTTTTGGATAGAGTAGCACTCACCAAACTTTGGTTGTAAGAAAGATTCAGGCTGGAATGCAGTCAGATCTTTGTTGAGCTTGAAGTTTCAATCTGGATTCAGGTGAGTAACTCTATCCGGGTCACGGCACCAAAACTGTTGTAAACTTTTTATCCTTCTAGAGAGTGGGAAACTCAGAAGGTAAGACCAGGAGACTTCGGTTGTATCTTCAAGCAGGATTCTTTATTGAGAAATTCGTGCTGTCAGCAGCTGCAGGGACCAACATCTAACTAAGGGAACTTTACATTGTAATTTATACATGCATTTAGAGGGCAGTGCTTAGAGATAGTCACAAAGCACCCAGGTGATAACTTTAAAGCATGCAAATGATGTATACAGGCATAGGAAACCCACCCTAGACTCTAGATTGTTACCAGTCCTAATCCAATCAGCATAACTATTCAGATACAGAGATGCTAATCCAATCAGCCTAACTATTTAGACAACTGGGGCTGGGGCTCCAATAGCCATTAAAAGACAGAGGATGAGATTGTCTGTAGTCTGACTAATTTAATTTACAATAGAGAGAACAGAACTGGAAGGAAATCTCTTGCTGGAATACTCTTTCTAACAGCTGATATATTTATCATTTATACCTTAAATGCTAAATGCAGTCTACTCTACTTTCCCAGTTTATATATATGATTGTGTTTAACATTTTATAAATTTGTAATACAACAATGTAAATTACAAGCCGACCACAATAAAGCACCAACTTTATCAAATGGATGAGGCTCGCGAAGCCGGACTGGGTGAGGGTATCAAACACCATCTTGGACAGGGCCTACTGATAATTGGAAGGCTCAAAAAGGATGTGGCAGCTAATGTCCTGTCACATCAGCAGGATGTGGCCCAGAATAAATCTGGTAAGTTTTACCGTTTAGTCTAGTGCCAATAGAGTGCGCTTTTAGTCACTTGGTATTAAATGTTTAACTTTACATTTGAATTACTTACAAGTATCTGTAAAACTGTTATTAACGCTATTATAATATTTGTATGTTTTCAAATGTCAAACAACTTGATGGATGTGGATCTACACTTCCAGTTCATTGAGATGGCGGAGAAACGCCTGTACGATGCCCTGAGTAAGTATTACATCTTCATCCATACAACTCGACTAAGTCATGCATTCGATTGAGCTTCTAATTCCATTCATTACTAAACAATTAACCAGCAAACATTTTGTGTGGTATTGACCATTATTCTGTTACAGAGGCCATCAAGAAGACCCGAACGAGGCAGTCATTAGACAACTACTTCGGGATTCTGGCTGGGTTGCTGATTGCATCCTCAGGGCATCGGACAGGCGTTCTCACAAACCTAACCATTCAAGAAGTGGTGAAAGCTAGACAGATAGATGTTAAACAAGTGTTTAAGGGAGAAATGACTTGAGATTCCTTGCATTTCGGTCTGTTAACAGTCTCCACGCATTAAAAATAAAAATAAAGTGTCACCGAAGAGAAAATGGGTAAAATCATTAATGACATGACAATTTCTAAGATTCATATATTTTATTCAGTGTTGGTGTTTAACAGCAGGATATACCATTTCATGGAGTCCGTTTTTATCTTTACAGAACCTCAGGGAAAGAAGGTCCAAAAAGTTCAAGATGTCCCCGTAGCTCAAAGCCAGAGTGGCCAAAAATGCCAAGTCGAGGGAAGACAAACAAACAAAAAAAAAAAACGGCTTTTTAAAAAATAACTGCCCCTACATATTTAATATTTTAAGGATGGTGTTTTTTTTTTTAACACACATATATTAGTTTAATTAAGGCAGGTGGGATTAGGGATTTTTATTATTAAAAGTGTCTTGTCTGTTTTGTTTATTAATAAAAATGTTCACTTGGATTATCTGACCAAGAAGTCTCTTCCTTTAATTGTTTAATTCTTAAAGCCGGTTTTACAATGTCTAAATTATTGTTGTAATCGAGCCAGTCATCACTCATCATAGTAAATCATTTATATGTTAGTGGTAGAATGTACTCACAGATGAAGCATCAGGAGGATTTATTCTTCATCCTCATCCTCATCATCAGTTTGTGAGAGATAAAGGCACAAAGGCTGATGTTCACACAGAAATGACAAACACAACACAATGGTATTTGATTATGTTTCAGTAACAAAGTGAAGTGTGTGAATAAAAATGTATATAATCTTCTGAATTAAGTTGGGAAAATATGCACTTAGATCATTTAAATAGTTATGACGTCTTATCCTGCAATGCTGAACTGGGATAACTGGAGACTGCATGAATGAAAAGAGAAATATTTTTGTTTTATTGCCTAGCTTTCATTAAAAAAAAAATTAAAAAGAAAACTAAACTTTGAAAAACATATAACTTCCTTTCATTGGTTATATTGCTTAGCACAATGCATGTTGTTCCAAAGGAACTAAATTGCAACCTATATTGCATAAAAATTCCACCTGTTAGCAAAGACTGGGAAATAAAATGAATGCATGAATAATTTAATTTGATAAAAGTATAAATGAACATCAAATATATATCTACCAATGAAGCACTGTCCTGTGGAGGCTGTGAAACAGTGAAAAATATATTATATTGAGAATTTATTTAGCTTGTTTACTTTGCTTTTAATTTAAGTTTATAATGAATGGTAAAATGCAACTGTACTTTGATAGTGTTGTCATTTAATAAGAGTACAAATACACTTCATGCAAACATGTACTCACAGCAGTGACAGTGTCCTCCAAATCTTCTACTGGAGGCTACAAGTTATAAATAAAAGAAAATGAGTGTAAAAAGTCTTGTTCACTCAATGATTGGTAAAGCTTTTCAGAGCTCTGTGTGGATCAGTAAGTGACATTTATTTATGGATAATAATTACATTCAAGCCCAAAAACATGGAACCACCTGGAAGAAGTGTTGGTTAGTGTTTTGTACTCACAGGTGAAACAATGGGGAAAACATCATCATCTTCCTCTGACTTTTGCCCCCCAACAGCGAGATGTATATTTATGGCCTTGTATTCACAGAAATGACAGACACAATGTTAGTAAAATATATTTATTTTTTATGACTTTACTCTGTTTCTATGGAACATTAATCTAGTTTGTATATGTAATACAAATACAAACTTCTCAGAATTTGTTTGAAATTAAAATAAATTATAATATCGTTATTAGATAGTTTATCACAGTTTATGTGGACATCATCCAAACATCTACCCACAGCAATAAGACTGCCCTCACTGTTGGCAGGAGAATTAGGAGGAGGAGGAGGGTTATGCCAGCATTAGACTGTAGAGGCAAACAATAAAAAAAAATTATGAATAATAATAATAATAAATGAATGGTTATTTTGGTTTTGTTTGTTACATTTACATTTACATTTATGCATTTGGCAGACGCTTTTATCCAAAGCGACTTACAGTGCACTTATTACAGGGACAATCCCCCCAGAGCAACCTGGAGTTAAGTGCCTTGCTCAAGGGCCCAACAGTGGCATCTTGGTGGTGTAGCTGTAACCTTTTTATAACGTTAAAGTGCTAAATGCAAATTGATTTTAATAGTGATGTCATTCATAATTGTACAAATAAACATTATGCAAACATTTACTCACTGTTTGAACAAAGTTCTCCTCAGAGGACTCGATTACAATTAGGTCCCCTAAACATAAATGCCACAGAAGGAAAATACAGAATGTAAAACCCAATATCTTATTTACATAAATGTATGTTGTAAGGCGGTTAAGATGGGCAAGAAGGAGGCGAGAACGGGCTTGTCAATATAAATAATAATTTAATTAAACTCAAAACAAAAGCACAAACATAAACACACACATGACAGACATGCCCGTAATTCTCTCTCTCTCGAACCGTCGTCACCGGCCGCCTTTATCCCTCGCGCACCCCATCAGGCCGATTGGGGACCGGGCGTGCAACATTCTAGCCCGGGCCCCGCCCCCCTCCGCTCCACATATGTATTATTTGTAAAGCTTTTTGGAGGACAATTTATATTTAAAACTGACATTTTCATGGACAATACATACACTTAGACCCCAAATATGTGTTGGTCCATCTGGACTGCCCTGGACCTGGTGTTAGGGGGGCATGATGGGTCTGCATCTCTGCATGTCTATCAAAAGTAACAACTATTTTATATAGCTTTTAATATGCTGTGTGTGTGTGTGTGTGTGTGTGTGTGTGTGTGTGTGTGTGTGTGAGCGTGTATTTATCACTTTGTGGGGACCAAATGTCCCCATAAGGATAGTAAAACCCGAAATTTTTGACCTTGTGGGGACATTTTGTCGGTCCCCATGAGGAAAACAGCTTATAAATCATACTAAATTATGTTTTTTGAAAATGTAAAAATGCAGAATGTTTTCTGTGAGGGTTAGGTTTAGGGGTAGGGTTAGGTTTAGGGGATAGAATATAAAGTTTGTACAGTATAAAAACCATTATGTCTATGGAAAGTCCCCATAAAACATGGAAACACAACGTGTGTGTGTGTGTGTGTGTGTGTGTGTGTGTGTGTGTAATAATTTACACCCAGACATAGGTTTTAGGATCTTTGTCCTCTCCCGGCCCCGCCAGGAAAGGGGCAACGGTACAGAAATTTGTGCACAGTATTGTTTAATGACCTCGAGAGAGTACCTACAGTTTCCTGGCATTACCCCCTTCCTTTTCTGATGCCCCAAAAGATAATATGATTGTACTATGAATTCAATGATTTGGTAGTCATAAATAGGTTTTTAGATCCAGAAGTCTTCCACTGTTCGGTAAATTATGCATGCCAAATTTAGTAGTGGACAATGGCAGACGGGTGAAAAAAGAAAGCGCGGCAGGCCTACGACCAATTGTTTCGGAGATACAGGCATTTAAAGTTTTACCATGGTAAAAAATATTGAGACAGTCGGGAAAGTCCGAAGTACTGGAGCCGGGATACAAGCTGGGGAGCCTTAAGCCTGTTTGCGCAATATACCACCCTGCCAAGGTCGAGGGCCGTTCCCGCCTGGTTCCCGACCACCCCTTGGCACCGATTTCAGATCTGCCAGTCCCCGGGGGCCCCAAGACCATTAGAGGGAAAATTGATCAAGATTTTGTGTCCCAAGCAAGTCAGAAGACACATTGAAAAATAAAGAGCAGGTCAAAGGTCACAGAGGTCACCTGTCAGTGAAAATAGTACATTTGAGGCTGCAACGTCGTCCAGGAACATGCCAATAACACGGCGCCATGGCAAGACAGTACAGTATAGTGGTCCTAGCCCCTCCAGTACTTATGTTAGGAGGTTAAAACCATGGTAAAAAATGCCTACGGGCTTTCTGACTTACAAATAAAATGTACGCTTGATAGTGCTCGCAAGGAAGGGGGCACCGGTATGAAAGTTTGCGTAAAGTATCGTTTTATGACCTCAAAAAAATACCTGCAGTTTCCTGGCAGTACCCCCTTTCTGCCTGCTCTGCCGCCCCAAAAGATACACAATATCTCTAAGAAATGGGAAGTGGCTCCAAAACTCAGCTCTTGGCAACTGTTCAGTGAAATGTGCATGAAAATAGTTAGGGGCTGGGAGATGAGTTCTGGATCCTAATGGCTATTTCTATGATTTGATAGTCATAAATAGGCTTTTGGATCCAGAAGTTTTCTCCTGTCCACTGTTCCGTAAATTGTGCATGCCAAATTTAGTAACAGGGGCCAGGAGATGAGTTTTGTGTCCAAAAAGTACAGGTCTTTACAGATTAGCCAAGCCCGGCGGCTTTTCAAACAGGACACCGACCGCCCATTCGCACCAAATTCAGATATGTCCGTTCCAGGGGGCCCCTGGGCGGCAACCTGGGTCTCGGGTTGCTCGGCTGCCGTTTTCCCACACCATGGCAGCTACGGCTCTGAAACTCAAATGGGGGCTCTAGATGGCACCCTGGTGCAGCCCACCGAATTGCAGCTATATGCAACCTCTCCTTCCCTCCAAGAAAATGTCCTCACTTTGAAGTGACTAAGGGGCGCTATAGTGTCGCTGAGAGCACAGGCATTGCCATAGAGGTCCATCGAATTCAATGGACTAATTTAGGAGTTAGGTGTCAGGAAATACCTTTGGGATCTAAAAGTCGTATCTGTCATGGCCTGGGATGAAGCCAGCCAATGGCAGTCGAGATATGTGAAGGCGAGGCAGCCTATGACCAATGGCTGTGGATATATAGGCGTTTAAAGTTTTACCATGGTAAAACTGGTTAAGGCTCAGATACGTCTTAAGGAACCACAGTGCTATATCTGCAATGTAAAATTGACCAGATTTGCCAAATTCAAGGGCATTTTTACAGGATTCCCAAGCACCGAGACACATGCAATTCGGATATGTAAAGCGGGGTGCCAGTGTGTTTGCATTCAAAGACAAAGAGCAAATGTATGATCTTTGAAAAGAAAATCAACAAATGAACTTTCTCACAATTAGCAACTTTTCCTGAGGCACCACACCCCACTGAGTGAAGACTGCAAATTCACACCTCATTGTTGCCCTTCCACATCTGTCCATTCTCTCCCCTCTCCTCCTCATCCATTCCCCTTCAGCCCAGAATCACCTCAATCTCACCTAAGATCTGTATGTAACAAAAGACCATATCTGATGTATACAAATAATGTAACTAGTGTAACATGTTTGGTATCATTTAAAATTTCTCGGTGCGTCTGGTATAGTATTTTGTCCCCAGGATTATAAAACTTAATGACAACAAAGTTATAAGGTCTTTGCCAAATACTGAATAACTCTGGAGGTCTATCCCCCTCCTTGAAGGTTTAACACCAGGAAGCCAAGAACCAATTTACCCACAAATTCTCAAAGGATAATACCATTTGGTAAACAATGTGTATTCTCTGTCTGGATATTTAAGGAAGGCTGGCCCAGAGCTCAGGGTTCTCTGTAGTCAGATGATCCCACACCTCAATGTGTGTAACTGTAATAATATGAATCTGCATTCAGATTTCCAATGCTTTGCAATTACATGTAGTTTTCTCAAGTGCCAGTTATGTTCTTTTACTTGTTTCTTTAACTTGTGTTATAAATCCTACCTGGCAAATAAATTGTTACTTTTTGATTCATTCTGTATTCCTCTGAAATCATTTATATCAATACTGGGTCTTTAGAATAGGAGAAACCACTCTGGAGGAACCGAGCCGGAGAATCCCATTTTAAGAATAATTTATATCATAACTGAAGCTTTAATGTAGGAGGAAGCCACTTAAAGACTATCAGTTTGAATCTCATTAGAAACTGATCAAAAGGTAAATGAATAGAAGAGGATTCAGAGTAATCAATAACTTAAATGATTAAAATAAAAGAATGATCAGAAAGAATTTAAAGGTCAATTTAAAATTGGAGTCAGATTAATATAAAATTGGAGTCAGATAAAAATAATAACGGGATGAATTTGTAAAGTGCAAATTATTAACAATAATTGCCTTATTTCAGTGCTCAGAAAAGACAGAACAACGCAGAGACCTTCAAGGGGCAAATCTATATATTTTTAGCAGTTTTGCCTGCCATTTTACAGATATATCCTTTTATCTAAAAGTATTTTGTTTAGTCCCCTTAGACCAAACCATAATACAATAATAACAATAATTAAACACTTAGAGTAACATTATTTCTACCCAGAGGTCATGACTACTAAATTTACAAAGATAAACCAACCGTACCCAAGTGAAAATAGCTTTATATAATCATACAATAGTTTCCTATGTACACTTAGCTAGAAAATATTACAATAACCAGAGGTTTAGACTTCACCCTATTTAGGCTTAGTCGACAACTTCGTGTTGTCCTAAACGGAAATTCCAAATCGAGCCTGTACATTCCAAGTATACTAGAAATAATGGCAATTTGTTAATCGGAGCATTAAAGTCTCAAGTCGATGTGCCCCATGCTCCACTCAGAACTGAGATTTAGTCCGCTACTAACCTGGCCGTAGATTTGCGGAAACATGGATTTAACATAATCTACTAAAGACAACAGTTTCAGAGTAAATCAGAATAAACTCAAATGTAACAATTTATTATACCAGGTAATCGTAATACATTCAAACAATCCAATTAAATCATACCATTCAAACATTTACCAAACATTAGAAATTCTAATTCAATGCGTACTCCGGGTAGGGAAGGAGGTATTGCCCCAAGTGAAGGAGTTCAAGTACCTCTGGGTCTTGTTCACGAGTGAGGGGACAATGGAGCGTGAGCTTCAGAAGATAACAATAGGGGAAAAATCTTTTACAATGTAGTTTGCATATATGATGCTGGTAAACACTTTGCTTCAGAAGATAAAAGAAAGGAAATGTAAAAAAAAAAAAAACTTAGTTCACAGGGATGATGTTGGCAAACTCTTTGATTCAGAAGATAAAAGTAGGGAAAACATTTTTAAAATATAGTTCGCTGGGATGATGTTAATAAACTCTTTGCTTCAGAAGATAAAATTTATGTGAATTGTTTGACATATTGTCCTCCTAGAACAGTTATGGAACAGAGTGTATCGAATCTCACAGGCTTATGTCCTTTAAAGTATTAAAACTAGCAAAGTGCGTAGAGCTCGCTGTTCACACATCCAATCCTTGCATGGCGTCACGTACCCCCCCGAAGACTAGCTTTTGAACATTTAAAAAAAAAAAGTTTTTTAAACATAACCCTCTTTACCTCGGATCGCATTTGCAGAGCTTCTTCAGAAAATGTAAATTGCATAATCACGCTAAAGTTAATTTGAGATGAAAATCAAGTTAATTTGGTCATTAAAAGTTGCTGGACAAATGTGTGGGACATAATGCAGTTGTGATGGCAATGCTTTAAATAAGATAATGTTCAAAATAGCCTATTGAATATCAGGAATATATTTTACAATGCATAATTTTTTTTTATATATATCAATGTATGGTCCTTAAACTAAAACTGAAAGTTTCCCCCACTACTTGGTACAGGTTGCCAGCTTGAACAGGGCCATGATGATTCACTTTTGGGTCAGAACGGGTGGCAACCTGCGATAGGTGCAACATCAGGACCAATATTACAGTCTTATCAGAAGGGCAACTGCTACCTTTTGATTGCAAATCCTCTTCTGATTGCATTTATTTGTGAAATTAAAATGACAGTAATCTGGCTAATTTCAATGAATTGTCTCAATACTCTCCCCCATTCAAATTAAGGACATATGGAAAGCGAACGGTACATAATTAGCTTTATACACACATTTCTGTATGGAAACAGCTTACAGGCAGATTTTTTTTTGTGATAAGCCAAAACTTATGCAAAAAAGTGTTTTTTTTATTATTATTATTATTTTTTTTTAGTTTTTTCATTCAGCTTGGACATTTGTTACATCTCTGCCAAGTTTGACACTTATGTTTTGTCTTCATTTTTCTGTCTTTCATCCTTCTAATAAAGATGTCGCACTGATGAGCTTAATGATGTGGTTTGGGCTAATTAATGATTCAGGTTGCCAAGAGGCCTTTTGAACCCTCAGTTGTGGCTTTCCAGTGTGCGAAAAACAACAACAAGAGTGTGTGAAAGTGTTTCTTGTGTTGCCTATTTTGAGAGAATTGCAAAACAAAGTTATATAAGTATGATTTGTGGCATGAATGTCAGTTTTTGTGAGTCTGAACAGTTTGTCTAAAAAAAAAAAAGAAGGAAAAACTGGGGAGTAGGGTGGGGAAATGAAATAATACTTGCTACCTTATTTTTTTTTTTTGTCAAGATGGTTGTCTTTTCTGTCCCTGTTTTGACCAATCTGCAAGAGTTTTCTACATTGAGGGGGGGAGGCTCCTGTAATTCAGTACACTGTGCTCTTCCAAATGCCCCACCACTACACCCTAAACCCAACTAGCTTGTGTTATTTCTCCTTGTTCCCTATCAGTGCCTGTCCATCTGATTCAGAGGTGACCTATGGGGTTCTATACCATCTGGGGAGGAAGATGCAGTATGTTGTGAAGATGTCTCTAGCTGAGGAATAAAATGGGCTTTTTGACTATCACCTGCTTCTGTGGATTTTATGGGTGATACTAGAATAGGAAATCATCTTGCCCACCAACAGATGGAATCCAGATGAATGAGTTAAAGCTTGGAAGGCAGAGCATGAGTTTCAGCTGGCTATAAGAACTAGAAATTGAGGCTGAAAAAGGTTAAAATTTGGAGGTAATGGGTGCTTCTCCCTCCCCAATCACACTATCTGCTTCTCCTGGAGTTCAAATGTCTGTTAATCCTCTCAACCTGTTCAAATATTACAGACTTCTGTTTTCTGTTCAGAAAACTGGTGGTTCCTCCATTTAGAGAGAAGACTGATTTAACTGCTATTTGAAACCACTTAGGATTGCCTAAATAAATGTGGCCTGTTCTGAGGTCTGTGCTGCACATTAGGTGGCAGACCGCTTGAAATATGATTAATATGGCAATATTGAGGCCATACTAGATGGTGCCAGAGGCATATTGGAAGAGGATTAGCGGACAAAGCTTCTGGTACCACTTTTGAGGCCATTCTGTTTGACGGAATTTGTAATTATGTCAGGTTCAAAACTTTGACACTGTGAATTTATCCTTTTTTGGAGGATTTCAAAAAGAATCTTCCTGAGCATATTGTTACATTCCTGAAGGAGCATAAAGTCTCACTGTCAGAGGCAGCAATCTTTGCTGATGCATTGGTGTTCACTCCTACCAATGTGTTTTCTCAAGCCACTTGTCTCTGATCTAGTAAACTAGTTCCTAGATACTACACTTATGTTTTCCCTTGGTGGGCAAACCTTACATGGGGAAAAAAAGTAAGAACTGTAGTGTGTTTTTACTCTCATAGGTGGGACCCATTATTGTTGACTGCTCTACAAAAAACAACCCATTGTCCTGAGACCCTAACAGATTGAAGGGTTTGTTGGGAATATAGACAAGACTGTTCTACCCAAGTTACCTGACAAAGCAGAGATCCCTGTGTAACCATGTTATGCTCTGGTTCTCCTAAAAGGGTTAGTTCCACTGAAATATCTCCTTTTGAATTCCAGGCAAGGCAAAGTATTTCGGCTGAGTGAATGATGACAAATATTCAGAGAATCAATCAAGTGACATTTTTATGTTACGGTCTGTTTTGCATGTAAACTCCATCCTGACAATCCAAGAGTGAGATTTAGCCAATAGAGAACATACTTCTAGTCCTTTCCATCCTGTCATAAATCCAGACTAGTGGATTCCTGATTGTGACAACCCATGGCAGATGGGTCTGAGAATGTGTAGGATGAATTGGTTGGATGAGGTGGATATTCCAAAAATAGCAAAAGCTGACCTCCAACCCCTCAAAATAACCTGCCTGGTGATAATCACACAGGTCAGAACCCAATTCTTGATATGACTATCACCCACATCGATGACCGCCCCATTGCCCAGAACACAAAATTCTGAACCTTCAAACAGAATTTCTGGATCTCAACACACCACCATAAAACATGGGCCATGCCTCCATCCTCCAATTGGCATTGCCAGCAGGTGCATGTGTCTTTAAGCCCAAGCCTATACAATCTAGAGGGAGTCCAATAAAATCTATGCAAAATTTTGAATTGCATAAGATGCATCCTTGCATCTCTAGATGCAGACTTAACATTTTTAAGAATCCTAGCCCACTCTCCCTCAATACCAAGTTGAAGTCTTTCTCCCATACGCTCTTGAAGTTAAAGGTCCATCCCCCAGACTCTGAATTAACAGGGAGTAATACACTGATGCCTCATGACCTTTTCCAAAAGCAATAATCACCTCTACTAGATTATCTGCCGCTTTATGAGCAATAGTAAGCGAGTCAAAGAACAAACCTGGGACTGAACTACACTGAACTGAATGGAACACAATGCTGAGTCTTTTTACCTTAAAATAGCAACATGAACATCTGGTTGCAGTGTGGGCTATTCCTTTGTGAAAGTGAGGTGTGGAGAAACTGAATGGGGTTGTAGTACACAACGCATCTCCACACAAAGTCCATGAGTTTTGCTTTTTTATAAGGTTGGCCTCATGGGGATTTACATTTGCAGTCTTTTCCGTTTTCTTGGACACCACCTTCACCTGATTGGCCTTTAATCCCCTCTCAAGGGTTAATACCAATATAGTGCCTAAAATGTAATTACAGAGAAAGCATATAAGATATTAGGTAAGGTAAGTAAAGATTATTTGCACTTAAGACAGAACCTCATCATTCACCAAATAAAAATTCTGTGATATTTCTCAATACTAACGTAAATAGAAAAATGTGTATATTTACCAATATACACTATGGAACTGAAGTCACAAATAAAGCCTAACTTAAGATGGCTCAATACGTTTTGTGAGCCTACATTATTATGCTGTAGGTGTAGATGTGGGAAGGCATTCAAACATAAGGCAAAGAAAAATCCTTTAATATGGGCAGCAAAAGGAGGCAGGTTGTGCTTTGGAGGTGCTTTCGTATTTGAGAGAAATAAAGAGGAGAGCGGTGGGGTGGGTGGTAAAGAGAGAATTACTCTTATTCAAATACATGTAGGGTGAATCTCAATGTGCATTCATTTGTGTGCTTGCTTTCTCGTGGATTAGTTTGAAGTCATCCACTGCTGAAGTTCGATTCCAAATCTCAATACAAGTACCAATGACGCATGAATGTACACGGATGTGTTGTTGAAATCAAGGATGCATTGGATCCATCCTTGAGCGCACCAAACCATTTTGAAGTCCCAGATGTCATAGCATGTGGCTCTATGATAGCTCTCTCAAAAAATAATAACTAACTGTTATTACTGCTATATTACTTATGTGCACATTTCAATCAACATTTTGGCTCTTTTTTGCATCAACTGCATAACAAGTAACTTTCCCCTCCATAGGTGGGGAGAAAAGGAACATGACATCTCCTACAAACCTTTATACTTTAAATAGCCTGACAGATAATGGTAAAATAAAGCCCTAGTCCCTTACGTAGACTTTAAAACTTCAAAAACAATGCAAATTCAACTAAAATTATATAACAGGGTAACGCTGACTTTGATAAGATTGTAATTACCTTACCCGTTTGTGGGATAGGAGGAAAGCCACACATCAGCAGGTGAATGCTCCATTCAATTTGGTACTGCAGAGTCCAGGAGAAACTAGTCTTCAGTTCTTCTTTCTATTTTGAATAAAATCACTGATCTATAATATTTTTCACCTATTTAATTTATTTCAATTAACTGTGTTAAATTGCATCACAATTTTGCTCACACGAGTTATGGGCAGAGTCTAACTGAAAAATGATGTATTGCACCGTAAGGCTGAACAGTAGCTTGTTAATATTTTATTCCTCAAAAGCATCTTCATTAACAGTATTCAACTGTATTTATGAAGAACGGTTCATTACTGTACAAAAATTCCCATATATTTACAATAATTATTTAGTGTAGTGACTGTACATTTTAAGGGTTTGTTATGTGCTTATATGATCATATATTCCTTTCTTGATGTTTGACAACCTTAATCAAACCAGTTGGGTTTAACAATTTCTTTCTTCTGTACATTTTTCTTTTCTCAAGGCATAAAGTTAAAGATGAAATATATTGCTTAAAATGTTGAAATTAATTAGTGTATTTTTATTTTGTACAATTTTAGAGTGAAAAAAAAAAATGAAAGGAGCACCATGCAAAAGTTTGGGTCCCCCAGAGATTTGAGCCCTCATAACTTTTTTTTTTACCAAGGTTTTACTTGGCTATGGCTTATTCACAATCATCACTTGGAAAGGCCAGGTCATGCAAATTTCAAAGCTTTATACATACACTGGACTCCTCTAAGCAGCTGCCTAGTACTCTGAAAATTATTGAAAAATTTTGCCCACAAAGCAGGAGAAGGCTATAAGAAGATGGCAAAGCGTTTTCAGGTAGCTGTTTCCTCAGTTCTTAATGTAATTAAGAAATGGCAGTTAACAGGAATGGAGTTCAAGTTGAGGTTTGGAAGACCAAGAAAACTTTCAGAGAGGACTCCTCATAGGATTACTAGAAAGGCAAATTCTAACTTCTGTTTAACTCCAAAAGATCTTCAGGAAGATTTAGCTGAGGTCTGGAGCAATGGTGCACTCTTCTCCAGTGACACCTGCACAAATATGACCTTCATGGAAGCGTCATGAGAGAACCTTTCTCAAAAGTCCTCACCACAAAATTCAGCATCAGAAATGTGCAAATGAACATCTAAACAAGCCTGATGCATTTTGGAAACAAGTCCTGTGGACTGAAGTTAAAATCTAACTTTTTGTAGCAATGAGCAAAGGTATGTTTGGAGAAAAAAAGGTGCAGAATTTCATGAGAAGAACACCTCTACAACTGTTAAGCACGGGGGTGGATCGATCATGCTTTGGGATTGTGTTGCAGCTAGCGACATGGGGAACATTTCATTGGTAGAAGGAAGAATGGAGTAAATCAAAAACCTGCAAATTCTGGAAGCAAACATCACAACATCTGTAAAAAAGCTGAAGTTGAAAAAAGGATTGCTTCTACCACTGTATAACGATCCTAAACACCCCAGTAGTAAGTATTATATACCTTGTGACAAAAATGATTTATGGCCTATGATTTATGACCTAATTGGTGTACATTTGACCTTTTGATTCCTGCCCTGCACCCCCCTCCCCTTCCCACCACTCCCTCCGGCAGTTGTACAGACGTAATGACGTGTTTGGTCAGCTGTTCTGATATCTCAGCGCTGTAGCCGAGCCCATCTGTGTATTTAAAAGGGGTTAGGTCTGTTCATTGCAGGTATTCGGCAAGTATTTTGTGATTTCCATTTGAGCAATGGCATCCCCCAGAAGTCCTAAAACCCCATTGGTAAATGATGTAGAAACGATTGCCAAGTTATTTTGGGCTCCGAGGAGATGTCATGGTCCATGCATGACCAAGTCTCTCCATGAGCCGTTAGAAAATCTGAAATACGAATTTCATCTAGACAACGCACAGTTGGGTGTGTACGACTTTGACAGAACATCACGTTCTGTTATGTTATTTAACATGGGAGCTACAACAGATGAAGACCGTTGTTTGTATTTCATGGAAAAGGACTGGGATGTATTTTACAATGGTGTTTGGAGGGACCTGAATGATTCTGGAGATCACCATGTCTACATATGGATGACCATGTCTACATACTTACCAGTGAGGACAAACTGGGTCTCAGTGACAGAGTGTGTCCTTCCCCAGAGGCAGAGCACAATGAATGTTTCAGTGGAAAGCTGTTCCTATCCTGAATTATGTTTTTTCAAAGATAGACAAACTGTTTAAATGGAGTGATGCAATATAATTAAGGTCAGGCTGTTTGAACCCGAAAAGTGTGGGAGAGTTCGCAGGAGTGAACGTGTAATACCGCTCACCTTCTATAGACCTTAAAAGCTGGTGGTGACCGACCGCATTTCAAACCAACATGTCTCAAGACTTTACTACAGACCTTCCTGGGCCCGTCGCATCACCCGATGACACTGCTACTTCAACAAGGGGTGACCCCCCTGTAGGGACTCCTGACATCGGCCATTGTCTCGACAAGTTTTGCATGGAGCTTGGTTACAACAATCTGACGTTCATTTCATCCCACGGATCAGGATGCCTGCTTCCGGATGCATCGACTCTTAAGGGAGATGATGACACTGATGGCATTATTGGTGTGAAGGGGTTCAATTTCATAAAAGCAGTCATAGTGGTCATTCTGGATTATCTCCTCGACAAAGTTAAAAGAGTTGTGCTACGGTTGTGAAGTGGATCACCCCAGTCAGATCCAGCACACATGTTTGTTTGATCCTGACAAGTATTTCTTTTACACACATTTTGAAGAAATTTCCTGTAAACTGTTTAAACCTGTGTTAAATCAATTCATCGGCCAGGCTTTAAAACCATTTGGGTTGACACTGCATCTTCAGAGAATCCATGGAGTTGTCGAAGGTGTGTTGTATGAACTAAGAGAGGAGCCTCACATTCTACAGAGACTGCGTGAAATCCGTGAGAAGCTGGTGAATGATAGCTGTGAACATGCGGTCTATGAAGCTGTGGACAGGTTGAAAGGCTGTTTGGCTGGATCCTTATTTTGACGCTAACATGGGTGACTGCTGCAGAGCTACTGGCCTGATTCAATTTATTCTGAGACATCGACTTCAATGTGAAATAACCAATGTGAAATAACCAACATGCTGTATAAGATCATTACTGACGAGCGTTCTGAACAAAACAAGATTGTAAATGAACCCTATTTTAACAAACGGCCGACTTGTCTAAAGAAGCACATGGACGTAGTCAGAGGTCTATCAAACAACTGGACTGAAATGATACAACTCTGACTACCCGAATGATTCGCCCTGTGTGTTGCTTAAAAACATTCTAAATTCATTGTTTGAACGCGATAATGTCTGTAAAATAGCCGATATTATATGCTTATGTGCATATGTAACAATAACATACGTGTGTGATGTTATTGTCAAGAAACGATCAGAGTGATAGGCATGTCTTTGAAAATGTTGATACTCTGGTTAATTACCTGATTGACAAAAATGCAGATACATGTGTTAATTTCCTACAATATCTCGACATTGGTTGATGTTGGTGTTTCTGTTTTAACTATTTAAGCATGCATTGTGCTGTGTGATTAACCCTGATTTAAAATAAAAGGATACTTTTATAAAATCACTGTTTCATTATTTAGGTGGTGTCTGATCTGATAACATGACCAAGCAATTGCATAATGTGTACTACACACCATCAAACCCCGGCTCTTTAGGGGGTGTGAATAGTTTAAAATGTGGTGTATTACAGGAAAATGGTGATTTGCTAAGTGATAAAGGAAGTTTCAGACTGGCTAGCCAGTCAAGGTGCTTATATGCTCCACAGACCACTACATCATCATTTTAAAAGTAATAGGGTCATTGTTTATGGTATTGATACACTGTCATTGTTTATGGTATTGATACACTGTTTCAAATAGACCTGGTAGATAAGTCAATATATTCTATGGAAAATGACAATACTTAATTTCTTCTTACATGTATAGACGTGTTTAGCAAATATGCATGGATACGTTGTATAAAGAACAAGACTGGAATGGCGGTAGCCAATGCATTTAATTCAATACTACAAGAGGGTACAGTTCCTCAGAAAATTCAGACTGACAATGGGAAGGAATTTTTTAACAAGCATTTCCAACAACTAACTAAAAAGCACAGTATTTACAATTTCAGCACGGGGAGTGAATTGAAGGCAAGCATTCCCAGATAGCAATAAATATTCGGGCCAAATTTGGCCCATATTTGCATCTTTTTTATGGCCCACATTTGGCCTTGACTGACGGCGTTGATTCAGGGTGAGTGTGGCTGCCTTAACTCAGCCACAAATCCACCTTATATGGGCCACATCTGAAATTCTGTTATGGCCCACATTTGGCCTTGACTTACGGCGTTGACTCAGGGTGAGTGTGGCTGCCTAACCTCAGCCACAGGTTCACCCTATATGGGCCAGATGTCAGGTGTGATGTGGACCAAATCTGGGCCAAATAAATGTACCATAATGTTCACCTTACATGGGCCAAAGGAATTAATCACTTCACCTTCAATGTGCCAGATCAGAGCCATACCATATTCTCACCTATGTTGCCGGCCAGATGTGGGCCAGGTATGGGCCAAAGGAATTAATCACAGCGTCCCCTTAAATGTGCCAGATGTCAGGCATCTAATGGGCCAGATGTGTGCCAGATCAGAGCCATACCATACTCTCACCTATGTTGCCGGCCAGATGTGGGCCAGGTATGGGCCAAAATACTTAATCACAGCTTCCCCTTAAATGTGCCAGATGTCAGACATATAATGGGCCAGATGTGTGCCAGGCTTCCCCTTAAATGTGCCAGATGTCAGCCATATAATGGGCCAGATGTGTGCCAGGCTTCCCCTTAAATGTGCCAGATGTCAGGCATCTAAAGGGCCAGATGTGTGCCAGATCACGGCCATACCATCCCGTCACCTATGTTGCGGGCCAGGTATGGGCCAGAGGAATTAATCACACCCTTAACTTATGAGCCGTATGTCAGTTATGTACCAGCCGTGTGCCAGGGGAATCATGCTGGGTGTCAGCTCAGAAACCTAGAAAATGGACATCATTTATGTATGGACCAGGACAAGTTACCACAGGTCCACAATCAGGTAAGGACCAAAAACAATTTTGCATTACCATCTCACAACGTTCAAAACCTCTTCCTGATCCTCAATCCACCTTGTAATAGAGCAGTTCTAGTAACAAACAATGACTGCTTTTGTTATTCATTTCCATTTATTAAAATTAAAGGACAGTGAGCTAAATAGAAAATGTTAGATTTTCTGAAGGTTTCTTCACGACAATGTCATCCACTCTAACTCACGCAAAAAAAAACACCCATTATAATGGCTGAAAACAGAATAAAACTAAGCCACATTGAACAAAGTTAACAAAACAAATTAAACTTTAAATTTGTCACAACAATTAAAGTATGTAGCTGAAAGTATGCTGAACTATAGCATTGTTCCTAACAAGTAGACTGTCTCAGTTACATCAGTTAACAGTTCGCTGCCTGGCACGGCGTCCTCCATCTCTGTCTCCAGCAAGATGGAGCCACCTTTTAATCCACAGTTCAGTTTCTTGATCTGTTGATGTTGCTGTAAGTCGGTTTCTTCGTACAGCCTCTAAAATGAGATAGTTGGTTGTGTAAGTTATAGTAAAATATTATCAGTAAGACAAGAATTTATAACTTTTGACATCAGTTGAAACAAGACATTAGTAATATTGTATATACAGTCAGTGATTCTAGTACGTAATTTTAAAGCAATGTGACACTGAAAGTCAATATAACATACATACAATATACATGATGCCACTGTCAAGCTCAGATATGTCATATGCATTTACCAGTCAACGTTCAGGACAGGCATGCAAAGTGGTTAGGGTTGATAAGGTGAGAATGTGTGAGTTGAAAAAAAACACAGACTTGCAATAGGGCTCTGAAAAATAATACTCTGACTTTTAGGATTACTCTGGTGCTGGTCTCAGGCAAACTAAATTACAGGATTGAGCAAAATAAAGTAAAGTAAGAGTAAAGTATTTATTTAGTGAGTGCAAATGTACATGACACAGGGACACTGGATTGGGTCTGGGGAGTTAATAGAAGGCCAATTTATATAATAAAGTCATGCTAAATGTTGAGCAATATTTATGTTTTTGTACACATTTTATGGCCAGGATAACCTATATCCAACAACAGTCTGAGAAAGCTTTATTATTAGAGTAGTTTTTTATTGTTATGCCTCCAGTTTGATGTGAAAACTGAATATGGTTGAAATATTGTCAGTTGTTGACTAAAAACATATGTTGATACAACTATACGTTAGGGTACTGAATGATAGCGCAAGTTAGTCGTTTTGATGTTCCGGACCTATTGGGAAATTTTCTCTAACTGGACCTTTGTATTCTAATTGAATACCCCTGCTGTAAAGTGATGCAGCTGAATTACGTCACTTCTGACAAACTTCCCCACTCTCCCTTACACACGTCACGTTCTGAAATCTAGAGTATAACAATACAGGCTCAGAGTTAAGAACTTGCTTTCTGAAACAGGGCCAGAGGTGTAGGTGTATGCATGTTTGTGGGTGAGGTAAGCAGCAAATTCCAACAAATGCACAAATGTCAGTGAAAGCTGTGGCAACAACACCTACACCACTGCGACTCACCATTGATTATCCCTCTTAGAATAAGGTTCTTGAAGGCTGCCTTGCCATTGGCTCCTTTCCAATTCATCTGTCTGGCAAGTTCATTGGTCAAGAGGTATCCCATCATTCTCCAAACAGTGTCCTTAACGGCTGTACCTCCTCTTTGTGCCAAGGTAATCGTCTGTTAAACAAGGGGAAAAGACAGCAAGCATTAAGTGTCACATGTAGCTAATTTGACTTAGATGACAGAGGAGATAGACATTGAAGTAGAATCAAACTCTGTCAGAGACAAAATATGTTCCACCTGGAGTGGAAGCATCCAAACCAAACATCTGACCACATTTCAGTGCATAAAAAAACCCATTGATTCTTGATATCGTATCATAGTCATTTTAGATTGAGCCACTTTGTTGCCTATTTTGTTTTTCTAATTGTACAAATAACCCCTCACCACAGTAATACTGTAATTCTGTTGTAAACACAGAGCACTGTTAATCTGCAGTTAATTTTAATTTAGTTTATTTAATAGTCAGTGTTTTATAATGTACAGTTGAATGGAACCACAGTCAGAGAAGCCAGTGCTAATGGGGATTCTAGTAAAGAGATTTTTCCAATGAAGGATAGTTAAAAAAACATGTCTGCTGCCATTTATGGTTCTTTGTGAGAGAGATAATCGTATTGGATTGAATTACCATATACATAATCTCTTATAATGGTATTGTACCAATATACATTACCAGAGTTTTCTTGAATTCTTGATCAAGCAGCTGTCCCTCCAAAACCAGAAGCTCTTGAAGGGTTGCAACCAGAAGTGTTTCCGGTGGTAGAGATGGGCTCTCTTCTGCAGTCCCCTTTAACTGATGAACTAGCTTCACCAAAATGCCCATCTGATCTTTGATGACTTCTTGATTGGTCAGGATGGTTCGTATCACAGCTAAAACAGTGATCAGAAGATACAGTCTATTTAGTTGAAGTATATGCATTAAAAAAAACTATAACTTTATGTTTCTAGCCTGCCAATTTCATTTCACTTGTGGAATAATGATGTGGAAAAATACAACTCCTAAGTCTTTTAATAGAAGATTCATCGATTGCATTTTTCCTGGCTTATAATTTTTCAAAGGTCTGACCTACTGATTCCAATTTTCTTTCTTTTTTAAGAATTATAATTGACAGCATACACAAAGATATTTTTTACTTTCCTTTAATGGAAAGTTATTTCTAAAAAAAACATGGCATTGTAATTGCATTAGTCCAACTCTGCAAAGGCTCTGTACATTTTCATTGGATGCTTTAAAGACTAATAGCAAACACTACGCTCACAAAATTTAGGATGGTCATGCAAGGGTAGTTTCTCTCACATTCACTGAAGTCTGCATTTTGGGCACGAGTTGGTGTAGCTGTGGTTCTTCTATTAATCACTGCAAACAAGAGACCAAAACATCAAAGTTCACATTTCAAAATGTACAACACTTTCAAAAGGCGAAGGCTCGTTTCCGTCTGTAGACAACTACAATGAAAACATGAATAAATGCATATTTTATTTTTAAGAACAAATTTGTCTTGGAGATTTATCCATGCAAGTCTACTTCATTTTGAACCATGCGTTCAAACGCACACCAGCTATTCAAGACAGCATACATGCTGTTCAGTAGAAACTTTGATTTAATTTATTAGTCTGAATTGACAAGTAGAACCCAGTTTTTTCAGGTCTTTTATTTGTGATATATTGTTCTCTGAGATTGTTTGATTGTCATATGACACCAAAACTACTTCTGGTATGCTTTTTACAGGGGAAATATAAGAATAAGTATTATTATTTTTTTGCAAATATTTGGAGATAGATTTTGTAAAGATGACTAGGCATTTCTGAGATGATTTCTTCATTTCTATCCTAAACATTTCTGGCTATAAGTGAAAGGGACCAAACAAAATCTCAAATTGAATTGTTAATTTCTTCAAGTCGCATCTACTGTAATAAAGTATATATCTGAAGTAGTAACTAAGTTTAGACACAGTCTTTCACTCTGCAGGGTTTTACCTGAAAACATAACTTTCAGGTAGGTTCCAGGTAAAGCTGTAGAAGGCTCTTCACATACATTTTCATATTCAACTTAGTGTTTTTGATGCAAATAGCTTTTGAATGTTCATATTGTCAACTTCAACTGAATGCAACATTTACTCACATATGCCAGAATGGTCAGTTCTGGTCTGGGATGGTGTTTCGTTTCCTCCACTGAGAGCTATAGTAACAGAAAGAGGAGTAAGCTGCCAGAAGTAAGGAACGTAAGAGAAAGATACAATCAATTCTGTATGTCTACTCACAATCAACATCCTCTCTCATTCTTGACAGTGGGGTAGGTGTTATGTTGCACCTTCTTTCGGAGCACACTACAGAGAAAAATAACAGGAATTTGTGGATATGACACTGAGGAAGCACATGTTTGGAAGTGGTTTCAATTTTACAGAGCAGTGCAGTGCCTGAGTTTCTGTCTGTTCTTACAAAACTTGATTTGCACAAAGACAATATCTCTCAAAATGTATTGGCCTGATTGCAGTGTGTCCCATAGAATAGCAGTTTGTTTGGCGGGGGCTCAGGGTGTCATCATCTTATGATTAATTTATCTTGAGCATTCAATTGTAATTTTTGGGCACATCTCTGGGCTTTCAGATATTTTCACAATTACATTTGAATGACATTCAGTGTAAAGGGTTGATTGTATTTTATTTGCAGGACGGTGAATTAGAAGGCATGTCATTTTTTTAGATCAATTGATTTAGATTTGTTTACTCCAGTCTAGTCATGAAAAATGTCAGACTCACATTCACTGATAGCAGTCCTTTCATTGCCTGAGCTTCCTACGTTGATGGCTGTAGGAGACGCTGTAGGAGAAGCTGTGTTAAAATTCAAACCATGACAACAATGAAAATATGACACTAAAATTGACATTAGCGTTTTTACACTGTGAAAGCAGGGAGAGTGAATAAGGCCGCTTCTTTGCAGAAGCCATTTCGGGAGGGCTGGGTAGTGTGGATGCTTGCTGCCTCTCACTTTCACTGTGTTCCTCTTCAAGGACTACATTTTTCTTCCTGCATTTAAGGTTAAATAAGAAACAAAAAATTATGGAAGGCTGTAAAATGAGTTCTCTTACGAGAGGTTCTCTCGTATTGCGTAAGCTAGCTTACGCTACGGGAAAGATTAATCTTTTCTGAGATATTGAAGCCAAAAAATTATCCTTAATTTTGTATCCATTGTCAACGCAGTGCGGCAGCTGCAGACCTTGAGCGGGCTAGCTAGCGAGCTCATTGGTTGCTCTGCGGCAACTGCTGCAGCCTATAGACGAGCTTGGGCGAACTTCGCATCCAATGAGAAGCGTCCAGCGCTCACTGCATCAAAGCCCGCCAAAAGGGCGTGACTAGAGTGCATATAAGCGTAGTTCAGTAGGCTGGAACCCTGATTTTCATCTCTTCAGCGAAGCTCTTCGCATCACTGAACTGGAAGCGGCGTCGCCGTTCGAGGGGCATCAAGCAAGCGTGGACAGCGCTTGAAGAAGCCGGCCATCTTCGCCACCTTCAGCCGTCCTGCGAGCTACGCCATCCGGCGGCGTATCCTTTTAAAAGCAAGCTAGTTCTTAAAGAACTTCACAAAAAGTACTGGCGTCTTTTTAAGATGCCTCGCTCCACTTGCGCCTCATGCGCGCTCCTCTCAGCACCGGAGACCGCCACATCATCTGCGCTCTCTGCCTGGGACTGGGGCATGCAGAGCTTCGCCAAAGGCGGATCACGATCTCTGCGAGAGCTGCCGATGTCGACCCTGCGGGCTCGACTTCAGCGCTCAGGACAGAAGCCGCCGCGCACCTTCCGTTCAGCAGCGCAGAAAAAAGCGCCGCTCTCAAAGGCTGCGGAAACAGTGGTAGAAGCGATTGCCTCGCCGGAGCCCATCCCTCGAGCATCGCCTTCACCCTCCCGCCCACCGGGGCCAGCGCAGTTGCCGCCGAGCGGCTGCTCTGCTGCCATCTCGGACGAAGAAGCGGAGGATAAGGGCTGTTCCATCAAGGCTTCGGACAGCGAGGAGTGGTCAGGCTCACACGCCTCCTCCTCGGCCCAGGAATCGAGCAGGACCCGCGCCGGAGTCGAAGGGGAACTAACATCGGTGGACGGCGCCACTGAGAAGGGCTACGCTTCCATCCCTCCGGTCGAGGATGCGGTAGCAGCACACCTTTTGCCCGCCCTCCGCGAGATGGCAGTCTAAACCAGTGCTCCCGTCTAAGGCCTGCAGAACAACTTCCGCCTGTGTTGGCCGCGCCTATTCCGCCGCCGGCCAAGCTGCATCTGCTCTGCACTCTATGGCCGTCCTACAGATCCTCCAAGCGGACCTTCTGCGGGAGTGGGATGAGGAAAGCAGGCATCCAGAGGCGGTAGCAGACATACGGAGTGCTACGGACCTCGCCCTCCAGCTACCAAAGCTGCAGCCCAAACTATAGGGAAGTGCATGGCCGCTGACTGTGACCGAGAGACATCTGTGGCTAGCGCTAGCCGACATGGGAGAAGCAGAGCACTCTACGTTCCTCAACGCACGCTCTCTCCATCCGGTCTCTTCGGCTCCGCGGTGAGTGGTATCATTGACCCGGTTTTCAGAGGTCCAAAAGCCACACAAGCCATGAATCTCTTTCTGCCTCGTCGCGCTAGCTCCTCTGCAGGCCGCCCACGTGAGCCTCCTGCACGAGCCTCTTCACAGCGCCCAGCTCAACAAAGCCAGACTTCTCAGCGTCGACAGGGCGGCCGCCCTCGATCGCGCTCAGACAGCCGCCGCAGACCGCCGCCCACAATCCAGTGTTCACCCCTACACACAAGCATTACACATCCCGTGGCCCTATCACGGCACACTCACATAAAGCGGTTACAAACCGCTCGAGTGTTAGGGTTAATAAACGCACCCATGAATCCATGCGCGCGCCCATTCTCTGGCCGCTCTGTCACACGACCAGCCTTATGTGTAGAAAATGTGCCCACAATCCAGTGTTCACCTCTACACACAAGCATTACACGTTCCGTGTCCCCATCAGAGCACACTCAAAAGCGGTTACTGAACCACTTCGAGTGTTAGAGTCAATAAATGCGCTCACGAATACATCGCGGCGCCCATTCTCTGCCCGCTCTGTCACACGGCCAGCAAACACTTCTCTGTATGTAAGTGCCCGTGACTATGCTTGCGTATCACTTAACAGGCGTGACTCTTTCCCCATTCACCTCAATCGGAAGTCACTCACAGAACAGCCTGTCCATGCTGTCTGCGAGCAGTCCAGCATAAGCACAGTAAGCGCGCTCACACATTCTGTTCAGCGGCTGTGTGCGGCAATCAGAGCGATTTGGCCACTCACCCTCTAACATTACGCTTCAAAGCGTGGGAAGATATCCCAGGGATATCCGAATGGGTGTTAAGCACAATAAAACAGGGCTATTTACTACAGTTCGATCGCCGTCCTCCTCGCTTCAGAGGCGGCTCGAAACTACTGTGAACACGGAAGCTTAGCGTGCATGCTTCGTTCAGAAATAGCAAACCTTCTGTGCAAAAGGGCCATAGAGAGTGCCGCCTCCCTGAGCTGAGTCGGGTTTTACAGCCGTTATTTTCTTGTCCCCAAGAAAGGCGGCGACCTCAGACCAATATTAGATCTCAGGGTTTTGAACAAGGTGCTTGCAAAAGACCGTTCAAAATGCTTACAACCAGCAAACTCCTCGCGCATGATGCGCCAGGGGACTGGTTTATTTCTCTCGATCTGAAAGATGCATACTTTCAGATTCAGATAAATCCCGTCACAGGCCATTCTTGCCTTCGACGGCCAGGTTTATCAATACACCGTCCTTCCGTTCGGCCTGTCCTTAGCACCCGTACTTTCACGAAGTGCATGGACACGGCGCTCGCACCCTCGCGGAGTCAGGGTTTCGCGAATTCTGAACTATTTGGACGATTGGCTGATTTTGGCACAATCACATCACGGAGCTTCTGTCTCACAGGACAGTTCTCCTCAGTCATCTGAACAGTTTGGGCCTTGCAGTCAATTGGACCAAGAGCTCACTACAGCCCAGTCAGACAATTTCCTTCCTTGGAATAGAACTAGACTCAGTGGCAATGGCGGCTCGCTTATCTACACAGCCCAGCGCCGTGTGCAGCGACTAGCAGCGTCATTTCAAATGAACAGCCTCACACCTCTGAAGAAGTTTCAGAGAGTGCTAGGCTACATGGCCTCAGCCGCAGCAGTACTTCAACTGGGTTTACTGCGCATGCGCCGCTTCAGCATTGGCTAAACACCCGGCGTCTCGCCGGGCTTGGGCCACAGGCCGCCAGCCAATCAGAGTGACTCAGACCTGTATTTCAGCTCTGCAGCCCTGGACAGTGGCCGAGTGGTATCAGCGGGGAGTGATGATGGGAGCTGTATCTCGCCGAAAAGTCATCTCGACAGGCGGCGTCCAACACGGGTTGGGAGCGGTCTCGCGAGGGCTCTCCGGTTTTTGGCCTATGGTCAGTTCAGGAAAAGCTCCTTCACATAAATTGTCTGGAAATGATAGCGGTCGAGTACGCGCTTGTGCGCTTCCTCCCGATCATTCAAGGTCACCACGTCCTGGTCTGCTCGGACAACAGGTCTGTGGTATCCTATCTAAACAGTCAGGGCGGTGTCAGATCCAGGAACCTCTTCCATCTGACGAAACGCATACTGAGTTGGTCCCAGCGCCACCTGCGCTCGCTGAGGGCGACGCACGTGCCAGGCCACCTGAATGACGGCCCAGACAGACTGTCCAGAGACAATATTCCCCCAGGGGAATGGTCCCTGCACGCTCAAACAGTCCAGACGTTATGGCGCATATTCGGCAGAGCAGAGATAGACCTCTTTGCGTCAGAAGAGAACTCTCACTGCCCAATATTTTTCTCAAAGCGAGGACGCGCTGGCCCAGGACTGGCCCAACCGCCCGCTTTACGCCTTCCCTCCCGTCTCGCTATTGCCACAGGTAATGCAGAGGATCAGGAAGCAGCGCCACTCGGTGCTCCTCATAGCCCAGCTGGGAGAATCAAACATGGTTCCCGGAGCTTACGCAGCTGTCACTGACAGCGCCGTGGCCCATCCCAGTGAGAGCAGATCTCCTCTCGCAAGCTCGCGGAACGATCTGGCATCCCCACCCAGAGCGCTGGGCGCTACACGCCTGGGTGATCAACGACTACTCGTCGCTTTGCCAGAAGGAGTAATAAACACCATCATACACGCTAGAGCCCCCTCCACGAGAAGACTCTATGCGTCAAAATGGTCTGTGTTTTCAAAATGGTGCACCGACAGAGACCTGGACCCACGGACATGTGGGGTGTCGCCGCTGCTCGTGTTTTTACAAGAGCTGCTGGATAAGGGCAGATTCCCATCCACGCTCAAAGTGTACGTGGCGGCCGTCGCGGCGTTCGCTGAACCCCTGCAAGGCCAGTCACAGGGTAAAAACGAGCTGGTCATCCGCTTCCTCAGGGGAGCTAGAAGGATGAACCCTCCGCGCCCCCCATCGGTTCCTATCTGGGACCTTTCTATAGTTCTCGAAGCTATGAAAGCCCCCCCTTTCGAACCGCTTCAATCCGTGGACGTGAAACACCTCTCATTTAAAACCGTTTTTCTAACTGCCCTATCATCAGTTAAACGGATGGGAGACCTTCACGCGCTATCTGTCAGCGCTGCGTGTCTTGAGTTTGGACCAAGTGACTCCAAAGTCATTTTAAAGCCTAGACACGGCTACGTCCCCAAGGTGGTCGGTACTCCTTTCAGAGCACAGATCATTTCCTTGTCGGCGCTACCAGCATCTGATAGTGAACGCGACGCCAATCTCCTTTGCCCAGTCAGAGCACTGAGATTGTATACTGCGCGCTCCGCAGCTTTCAGAAGCTCCGAGCAGCTTTTCGTTTAGTTCGAGGGCGCACCAAAGGTCTCGCCGCCTCGAAACAGACACTGTCCAGATGGATAGTGGACGCTATTGCTGCAGCGTGCGGCGTCAAAAGACCTACCATGCCCGCTAGGCATTAAGGCTCACTCCACTAGAGGCATGGCCTCCTCGTGGGCATGGTCCAGCAGGATTTCCATTCACGACATATGTGTGGCAGCGGGCTGGGCTTCCCCCTCCACCTTTGTCAGATTTTACAATCTGGAAGTACCTGCTCTGCAGGCTAAACTGCTAGCGGTTTAATACGCTACAGCTCCCCTGGTGAGCTGCATTAATGGGACACAGTCCACACAGACCGGCACCGCCGCTCTATCTATATGCTTATGTACTACACACACACTGGCCCGCACTCTTGCCGGCCAAATATTAATTCCCCACTCACAAGGGCTCCCCGGGTCCCCTTAATTCCCTGGGGCTCATGCAGTGGATGCTTGAGCCGACGGCGTTGACAAAGGGTTCCCGTAGCGTAAGCTAGCTTACACAATACGAGAGAACCTCTCGTAAGAGAACGAATCGGTTACTAACGTAACCTCGGTTCTCTCTAGATGAGGGAACAGTATTGCGTGAATCGCCGTGCTAAGCGCCACAAGCGATTTTTCGCTTCATTCAATGAAAACCAGGGTTCCAGCCTACGAACTACGCTTATATGCACTCTAGTCACGCCCTTTTTGGCGGGCTTTGATGCAGTGAGCGCGCGGACGCCTCTAATTGGATGCGAGTTCGCCCAAGCTCGTCTGTAGGCTGCAGCAGTTGCCGCAGAGCAACAAATGAGCTCGCTAGCTAGCCCGCTCAAGGTCTGCAGCTGCCGCACTGCGTTGACAATGGATACAAAATTAAGGATAATTTTTTGGCTTCAATATCTCAGAAAAGATGAATCTTTCCCGTAGCGTAAGCTAGCTTATGCAATACTCATTCCCTCATCTAGAGAGAACCGAGGTTACGTTAGTAACCGATTCGTTTTGCTCATTACATTCCATTCTGGCTCTCTTCCTCCCTCTTTTTAACTTACATTCTTCTCCGTCTACGTTTGAGTGGAGAGTCTTCTGAATCTGTCAAATCTGTGAATCGTTCAGCCTCTGGCAGTTTGAGTCTTGCTTCTTCATATGTAACTTTAAAAATAAAAATCAATAGCTTGATTTTAAAAACAAAAGCCCTCTAAATTCTATATACAGAAATTGTAAGTAAAATATTGTCTTCTTTCTACCTTTGCTTAATATGATGCGTACTTTGTAGGGAATCCAACGTGCTCCAGGTGGTTCCTGTGATTTCACTGCTTTTACGGTTTCTTCACGTTTGTACGGTGGCCACAAACAGGTGTTATTTTTACCCAAATGTCAGGGACTACTTCCACTTCATTAGTAGATTCAAAAATAACAATGAGAAACATCTCCTGATAAAAAAAAAGTAAACTGATTAGCCAGTAAAACTCTAAAGATATGATAAATAAAAGGATGCTACAACGATCAACTATAATAAACTTTGTACAAAGACTAGACAAGTGCTTCAAATTAATTTGTGTGAGGAAGAGGGAACACTGCAAACTTGTCTCCCAAGGGCAACAGCACACACTTTTGCACAGGCTTAACCATCTCTACACAGTGCATCACAGGAGACAAATGAGAGACTACGTATATTCCCAGTTCCCTTGAGTCGAGTGGGTAACTGTAAAGTGATTCTTTGACTCTATACTCCTGGTACATGACATACACTTTGTCTTCATGACTAACTATGTTTTGCACAGAAACAACGTTCCCGTCAATGACAATGCAGTCATCTTTACTTGATGTTTTTAGAATGACACCATCGGCTGTCAACTGCTTGAACTGACTGACATTTTCCAAAAGGCCCTCTGGTACTGGCCCATCGTGATGTGGAGATTTTAAAAAGGGTTCCTGGTCAATGGGTGAATCAAAATCACAGCCCCTCTGTTCATGTTCAGATAACCTGCGTATAACCTGTGGTAGAGGATTGTCAGCTTTCCTTATCATTCTCTTAAGTTCCCAATAAGTTCTCAAAAGGGAAGCCAGAGATACCATCTAAATGACCATGTACCTTCACATCACCAGCAAGATGCACTAACCCATGAATGTTGTACACTACTTGGTCTTTACCATATAGCAAGCCATAATGATCCACAAATGAGACAAGAAAATGATGAGCCAAGTGGTTCAATTGTAAACAATACTGCGGGCTAACCAAAATATAGATAGCAACAGAAAGAAGCATGAAGTTATCATACACTTGAGGCAGCAAGACACCTTTCAAAACTATAGGACCAGTGAACAGCAAAAATTGGCGCAGTTCTGTTGCTTTCCACCTCAGTCTCTCATTGAGTGCCCGAGGTTTCCTTGCAAATTCAGATGGAATATGATGTGCTAATGCCAAAAGTTTATCAGAGATTAAGGATGCTTGCAAAGACGAAATTCTGGTGCGCAAAGAGCCAGCAGTGCCAACCCACAGTTCAAGAAGTCTCCTCATAACACCCAAACACACTAAGTGCATGTAATCATGGGGAAAACCAGCAACCATATCAACTCCAGTATCTACCAGAGGACAATGAGTAAGGTGGTGATCTTCATTTGCTTCTAATCTAAAGGATTCATCTGTTCTACATGCAGCAGTGAGCTCAGGAAATGTCATACAGTGATTTGTGTATATTCCTCTTTGTAAGCACTTATCACAGCCATAATATCCAGTGTGGGACTTGATACCTTTGATAAATGCCCTTGCTGGTGCATCACAAATAACAGAACAAACTTTCAAGAGAAATGTTTTGCCCTGACAAACAAAGCCAGTACTGATGCTTTTCAACTCTTGAACTAAATGTTTTAGATAGTCAGACAGTGTTTTGGGCTTTGCTGTCCCACAAAACAATGCTATCACAAAAGGCTTTTTGGAGAGTCTTGGTAATTTACCCAGAATGGGCCAAAACTGAATGGATGAGCTTTTAAAAAGAGGTAATCCATCAAAATTTAGCTGTAAAAGAAATTCATAGCCTTCTGGAAAAGAGGATAATAACCTGGTGAACTTTCTTTGGACGACATTCACTATACCAAAATAGTGAAATGAGCCACCAGCAAGCATCTCCACTTTGTAGTTTGTCTTTGTTTTAAGCAGTGACCTTCCATCCTTTGGCAGGAAGGGAAAGTATATCCTAAGAATTGACAGTAAGGCTGACAGAGCCACCAAAGACACCCCAAATCTAACTGCCCAGTCACCTAAGCTGCCCAATAAAATTTCATGGTCACTCTTCACACTGCTAGAACCACTACAGCCAATGCTGTCTTCCATATCAAGACATCCTTCCCTATTGAGCACAATCTCTTCAGTCGGGCTATCAAGGGGTTCTCGCATGTCTTGTTGACATCCTTCCCTATTAAGCTCAGGCTCATCAATGTGACTTTCAAGATGCTGGTTAATGCTCTCGCCTTCTTTACCAGATGGCAGAGTGACTATTTTTTGCATTAAATTATCCACTCTTTTCCTAGCCTTCCTCCTTAAATTGCTATGCTTGTAATAGTCCATGTCACCTGTTTCTCCAGTTCACCCCTTCAGAAATTTTCCTGTGGATCTAATCTGTACAGAGAGAGACAGAGGTGGGGACACAAGAACAAAGGTAGATATTAGTTAACATTAACAGTCAGCATCTATATTTTACTTTTAGTTACTTCTTAGGCTTATGTAACGTGCAGCGTCCATTACAGTTATTAATCATTTATAATTCTTCTATGCACATGGCACATATAAAATGATCTGCTAGAAAACCTGTTTATATGTGCCCAATAAATGGCATGTTGCTACAGCAAACAAGAATCTAGTAAACTTAACTTTAACTAATAGATATCACAATGAAATTTCCCAAATTAATAAATATTAACAGTTACTTGCATTGAGATAATGATTTGTTATATTACGAGTTTTCTGAAAATTTGATGAGACTAACATCCACAATGTTAACTTACATTTACTGAACCAGGTTTAACTCTTGTTTCATTTTTTTCCATGTTATAGTCATTGATTTTTACAAAGGGTATTTTAGAAATCTCTCTTTATCACGCCACAAATCAGAATAATAACTTAAGCCATAGAAAATATCTAACAAATCAGGCTATGTAGTGTAAAAACATTCAGATTACCATAGAAAATATCTAACAAATCAGGCTATGTAGTGTAAAAACATTCAGATTACTATAAAAGTGGTGGAAATCTAAGATATATATCGCTCTTTAAACGTTTATTAGATTGTTGTTATTATTATTATAATTAATCCAGAATGTATGCCTGTTTGAAGTGCACAAAAAAACATCTAAATAAATCTCACATGTCGGTTCAACATACGTGCAACTTCGTCCTAAAATGGCGTCTAAAACAGCTAACATACTTAAACATAATTTCAGTCATGCTTCTAACGTCTACTAGCAAACCAACACTCTTAATATCTCATTACAATTTGTATTGTAGAGTTAAATGTTTTTTAACAGTATAATAATTACTTACCAGTAAGCAAAGACTGCAGAGACGGCCACCGGACTTTTTAACCGCGAAACAGAGAGCGCGCCCGCGAATACACGCGCAAATGCGCATGCGCGTACCGTTGCAGTGTCATGCCTGCTGTAACCTGACATAGGGACCTTCTTAGTTTTATATTTCACAGTTATTTTTTATTTCAGTGACAAACACATTTTATTTATCTATCTATAAATAACATTTGTCATGTTCTCTCTAGCGCCAAACAATTTCACAAGAAAAGTAATAATAAATAATAAAAACCCAAGCTAATCTAAAAGGTAAAAACTTGGTGTTGTAAGAAAAATCCAGTCCAACCACACATACACAGGGTGCATATATATATATATATATATATATATATATATATATATATATATATATATATATATATATATATATATATATATGTTAGATATGTTTTTTGTTTTTTATTTAAATTTTTTTTAATTATTATTATTTTTTTGTAATAAACACTCGGCCACCTCTGGCCTACACCTAATAATAGCAATAATTAAAACAGGTTGTAAAGTGAAATAGAGTTTGTAACTCACTTCTGCTACGTAGCAGACATAGCCTAGTAGGCATAAATAAATTATATTCATTGGAGCTTTGGGGGGAAAAGCTGCTCTCTAGTTTAGTGATTGCAGCAGAAACATTTAGCAGTGTAAACAGGCTGTGGCTGGGTGGGTCCTTTGGGCTCTGTGTAAGCACCACCTCACTGATATCACTAAAAATTGGTAACAATGATCTGGTCCTGGGCCGTGCACATTGCCAGGTGTTGATTTTTGAGTGAAGATTCACCGGACCACGTGCAAGGTTGTCTAAGTATTTCAACAAGTTAAATGATTCACGATTTTCAATTAAATTGTAATCCTACTTAATCAGTATTCAATTGGAGGCACCATTGTGGGATATTAAAAAGTGCCAAATAATATGCCTATATTGAGCAATTTTACTAAACAAGAACAATAAACAAAATATAATCAATTAACATTGTTGACATGTGAATCAGAATATTTACAATATATGCAAGAAAATGTAATTTTAATGAATAATAATAATAATTAAAGCTGCGAGCAGCGATGACGGGCCCAAGCCGGTGGCACCGCCACCCCCGTGCCTTTAGGGTTGCTGTGCACGATGGGCAATAACGTAACCTCGCTTTGACTGTCGAGAAGAAGATGTGTGCTGTAGAGCTCCAACGAACATTCGCAATGACAGCTCTCGACCTAGTTAGAAGCATTTCTTGTTTGCATGACATGTGGACTTAATAAATCCTTATCTTGAGCCAAATAAACAAGCTGACATTCAGTACAACCTGTGTCTTTTGTTTAGAACACATACAAATGTTATTTATGTACCGCTTTTGTACGGTACATAAATAAATAAAGCACCGTTTTTGAAGACTGCGCATGTGCTGAACGTGCTCTACTATGTAAGAACGAGCCGATTATTGAATCTGGAAATGGGTGGGGCCTGTAACACCTTTAGGAACCAAACGTGCAACACTCATAAATACCGGTTGTAAATCACATTCCCTCACTCGTCTTTGAGATGGCTTCACGTGTTTGGATCGTCGGCAGTTCCATCATCCGCACACTGCATACTCGCTTCTGTGAGCAGCGCCTGGACGGAAACCTCGGTCTTCAGTGTGAGATCACCTGGAACGGCAGAGGAGGCAGACTCTGGGAGCAGCTGTTTCCAGCTCTGCGCTCTCTCAGGGCCAAAGCTACAGCTCCAGATATTCTCATTATTCACCTGGGAGGGAACAGTTTGTGTCGGGTGGGCCGCAACCGCCTCGATTTTCTTCGGAAATAAAGAGTGACCTGACCGAAGTCTTACAAATGTTTCCCAGAACCAGGCTGGTGTTTTCTGGCATTTTACCCCGTCTAAATTGGAGAGGACAGACTGGCAGGACTGGCTATGGCATTGAACGAAGCCGGCGGTGGATCAACGGCGCCATGTCTGGCTTCTTGGCAGAGAGGCAGATGCGCTGCATTCACCACAGAAACATCGGCTTGTTCCATCTGTGCAGAGACGGAGTCCACCTGAGACCAGAGGGAAACCAGCTTCTGCCGAGCAACCTCCGAGAAGCTCTGCAGGTGGAACTCAGAAGATGAAGCAACAAATGTCCTTTTAAGGGCAGCAACAATGGCTCTTTTAAGAGCCACATTCACTCATTCAAATAAAAAGCATTTTCCAAGTGTGTGAAATTCGTTGTTCCTCACCTTACTTGATGTCAGGTTTCAGATGACTTGTTTTTAAATAAAAATGTCGATTCCTCTTATCCATTCCTTTGTAAGCATTTCAATATAACTTTCAAACCATTTAAGAATCATGCGCTGTTTTCTGTGCTGACCACAATCCAAAACGTGCCATAAAGCAGCGGTGCTCAAACTTTTTTGTTTTGGTTTATTTATATAAAGACACAGAGAATATTACTTGCCTTACCTGATTAGAATTATAAAAAAATAACTAGGGAATCACTAAAACGAGAGAATTATTCTTATTTGATGATACTCTCAAAACATTCCACAACAAATCCTTGAAATTGAATGATATTCAGAACAGAACACCGAATAAAAAAACGCTCTCTTTACAATCAAAATGTTTTTACATTTGCGATGTATTTGGATGCTAAACTATTCTTTATTATATGCTTTGTACTTTACTCACGCTCCAATACCGACGTAGAAAATCATCCGCTTTACATGCTAAAAATATGCTTGGAAACATCACAGTGGAGCGGTGCTTACTGTGAATGATACTGAATTGTACTACTGACTATTTAAACTAGGGCTGGGCGATATGGCAAAATATATTATCACGATATTTTTTCCATATTGATCGATATCGATATTTGTTACGATATATAATTTAATAATGCTGCCCGTTTGAAAAGTATACTGATAATGATGCCTGAAGAAACCAGAAGGTTCAATAGTTGAACTATATAGTTTATTAACATAAATAAATAACAATGCAAACATTTAACTGTGCAAACATGGATTGGTTGAGAATATATTTTGTTATAAAAGAATATTGATAAACTTTAAATCTAAATGTTAACATTTTACTTTTAGCAAACATGCTTTATCTGCCTTGACAAAACAATGCAAGTTAGCTTGCCTTGTAACTGATTATAAAATATCAAACTAAAAGCTGTGACTACAGTACTATCACATCAAATTTCTTGGCAGGGCAGCAAACATTTCAAAATGTTTGCAGAGGTACAACCAAGACAACAAATGTAAACAAGTGAACCACAAAGTCCCTGGCAGATTTAAGTACTTAACTGTCAGATAAATAAAATATTAATTGTGTACTGGTTTTAAATATCTCAAATGTTTTAGAGGTAGCAATCTGAGTAAAAAGTGCAAAATGTAAACATTGTAAACCAGTCACTATGCTACACCTTTTAGGTAGTGCTCATGTAACCCTAATTACCCTATTATAGGTTTTTTGCCAGAAAGACTAGTCTGCAAAACTTTTGGACGGAGTAACATTAACATGGGCCCGCATTTTCATACTCTCGGTGTGGTCGCTGGGATGGTACCTTTTCAGGTGACCGAAAAGGTTTTATTTGTGTTTCCGTCTTGGTTATCACCGACCGACGGCATATTTCGCAGACCGTCTTTATTTGCGCGTCGTCGCTTTCAGATATCCAAACCACTTCCATATAATTGACGTGTTGTTACCTTTTTTGTCAACAATTTCCTCAGCTTTGGAAGATAGTTCGAGTTCGTCGTTTCCACTCATTTTTCTTTACACTCACTTTCTTCACTGCCGGTAGCTCAAACAGTGCTCTGCTAGCACATGGGCGTGTACTTAGACGCACAAGCCAAAATCTGCGTTCTGACTGGCTGTTGTCCGTTTATTTCTGCTTTGTAATAGGCTGTTAGGTCTATCCATATCGAGTAAACATGTCAAAAGTTTATCATCGTAGTCTAAATAAATATTATCGCGATGCCATATCGAGATCGCTTTATCGCCCAGCCCTAATTTAAACAGAGTAATTTTTATATGTTAGGTTTACTATTTTATTATTATATTTAATTGCGGATATAATGAACAGGCTGCGATGTCAAGATTGCAATGATGGAGTGTGTGTGTGTGTGTATTTGTAACCTTAAGTAATCATGGTTTATTTATTCATTTATTTATTCATTTGTTCTTTTATTTATTTATTATTTAACATGCATGTGTGCATTATTAAAAGTACCATTGCAGCAACGAGAACGGGTCTGAGCCAAATTATGTTAAAGATGTGTTCTGGTGACTGGCGTGTTTTTAAACCAATCAGATAAGAGTAAATCGAGAGTTAGCGATTAGCTCATCTGATTGGCTACATGAAGAAGGTGGACCCGCCCTCCACTTCGCGACTCCCGTTGGAACTACGTCATTTCAACAACAAATGGTAGATTTATCAGAAAATTAATCAGAAAGAAAATCAATCGCAAAGATCGCAAAACAATAATTATAAAAGTGGTTGTTTGCTGCCATTTTTTTGTTTTCTTAAAAATGTAAAACACAAGCATATATGTTTTATCACAGGTTTACAATAAAAATAAGAGTGTGATTTCAAAGCATTTTGAAATTTGATCATCATTCTCGGACGTTTTGATACGTTCGGATCGATCAGCCCATCCCTACTTTCTTTAGACATATGTTTCATGTGTTGGTTTTAATAAAGACTCGGAGTACTCATAAAACTCACAGAACGAAATATGCATCACACTTTACTGCGTTCTCAACAACATGTACAAGTCTTCTTCATACGTTAAAACAACGAGAATACAGAAAATAGGCTTAGAACTCCACCTAGTGGTTATATTATAGAATTAAAGGAGAAATTACATGAGACAGCTTTATAACTGAAATGGCTTTAACTGAAATAGACTAAAGTTTAATATAACTATTCTGATAAGTGTATATTTCCAACATCATGTTTGTGTTATCAGTTTCTGTAAGTTTTTGTGACGTGTTTCAGAAAGATAATGGCTTAGACAGAGCAATAGTTTATTTTCATCTTAACCGGACATTAAAGTTGATCACTGCAATAATTCATAATTCAATATATTGATACCCGATTTCTTTATCAACTGTTTGTTCAATTGAGACATAAGGGGTGATTTCAAAGCATTTTGAAAGTGACACACTTCCTTCTGCCAGTTGGTGGCGCTATAACTTTGACTCACAGTAGTCACATCCATGTGACACACTGCTGAAGTTTCATCGAGATCAGTTAATATATGCAAAAGTTATAACACACTTCCTTGCTTTTATGCTTCCTTTGTGTGCTTTTTGGAGCTTCAAAGTTCATTTGCAATGTGTTCCACATTCAAACCAAAATATCTGACTCTAGGTCAAAGTATGAAACCAATACCCCACTTTTGTCTGAAGGTGGCGCTACTGAGCCCCTGCACCAGGCATCAAAAAAGAAAATTCAAGTTTGAAGAGCTGCCACAACAACAGTATTTAAGATATCAATAATCCTTTCACACGTCTACATCTGCCGGGTGTTTACATTATACACATAAAGTTTGAAGTAAATCGTGTAACAATAAGTGGGTGATTTTAAAGCATTTTGAAAGTGACACACTTCCTTCTGCCAGTTGGTGGCGCTATAACTTTGACTCACAATAGTCACATTCATGCGATCGGCCTCTTACAGCGAACACACCGCTGAAGTTTCATCGAGATCAATTAATGTATGCAGAAGTTATAACACTCTGACTGTTTCTCGTTTCTCGCAATCATTTCGTTTCCTCGCCACGGCCAAACCGTTAGAGATATCAAAAATCTGCCGGCAATTTTTCATGCTCAATGTCTTGACATCATGCTGACCGAGTTTGGTGGCGATTGGTGGAATTCTCTGGGAGGAGTATTCCAAATTCCATTGCGTGCGTTTTTCAAACAACCCTAAATAGACGGTTTCCTGTTGGTCTGGGGTAAAAAGTAAAAGTATGAAGGATATATGAAACGATGAGATCTATATGTGTACCCAGTTTCATATTATTACATGCAAGCTTGTTTGAGTTATAGACCAAGTTTTCGGACCCTGTTCCAGGGGGCGCTGTCGAGCCCCCCTGCCACGCCCGGGTACCAGCTTCAGCCCGGCCCTAATGACCGCAGGTTCTGACCCATGTGCAAAGTTTCAAGAGTTTTTGAGCATGTTAAGAGCCCCAAAAGTGCCCCTTAAGTCGTAAAAAAAAAAAAAATAATAATAATAATAATAAATATAGCTGCAAGCAGCGATGGCGGGCCCAAGCCGGTGGCACCGCCACCCCCGTGCCTTTAGGGTCGCTGTGCACGATGGGCAATAACGCAACCTCGCTTTGACCGTCGAGAAGACGCGCGCTGTAGAGCTCGCATCAGCGCGGGCTCTGCAAAAGTGCACATCGAGGGCACACATCAACCACAAAGTATGCGCGAGCACCGTTCTGATACCTAAAATGAAAAATGAGACACCCTACGGTCTCATGGAGTTAATGAACACACGAAATAAGTACACAAGACTGAAAATTCATATGAAGTGTGCCATTTGGGACAGGGTCTATGACCGTGAACCACAATAGTCACATCTATGAGGTAATTCAAATGTAGAATAATTTTTTATGTCATAGGTCAATATCTTTTGCAGCACTTAAACGTGTTAATCCAGAAGGCCAGTATTTATCCGGAGGTCTTTATACAGGTTTATGAATGTAATTATAATTTACGCACCGCTGAAGTTTCATTGAGATCAGTTAATGTACGCAGATAATAACACACTTCCTTGCTTTTATGCTCCCTTTATGTGCTTTTTGGAGCTTCAAAGTTCGTTTGCAATGTGTTCCACATTCAAACCAAAATATCTGACTTTCTGCTGGTCTGTTTGTTTACTTGAGACATAACAGACTCCCCAATATATCATGTAGCCTATTTTGACATTTGTTTTGTATGAAATTGTCCGTTCAGACGCAAGCAGGAGCGAAAGCGAACTCTCATCAGAGTGCGTGAGTTAGACGTGACGCGGCTCGCTGTGTCACACAATCTGCTCGCAAACATGTATTTGAGTTGTTTTGACATTTGTTGAGTTGAATAGTGTAAAATCGATTGAATGTTCAAACAGGCAAACATTGTATACAACCGATAAACCTTCATGAGGATGCGAGCAAAAATGATCTCGCCTCGCGTGTTGTCAGAGACAACCCTAAAACAACATCATTCTCGGAAGTTTTGATACGTTCGGATCGATCAGCCCATCCCTACTTTCTTTAGACATATGTTTCATGTTTGTGTTATACGTTTCTGTAAGTTTTTGTGACGTGTTTCAGAAAGATAATCGCTTAGACAGAGCGATAGTTTATTTTCATCTTAACAGGACATCACAGCGGAATCCGTGTTGATCACTGCAATACTTCCTAATTCAATATATTGATACCCGATTTCTTTATCAACTGTTTGTTCACTTGAGACATAATATATCATGCATTTTGGTGTATGAAATTGTCCGTTCAAACGCAAGAAGGGAAAGCGAACTCTCATCGACGTCGTGAACGTTCGCAAACATTTATTTGAGTTGTTTTGCCTTTGTTGAGTTGAATAGTGTAAAATCGCTTGAATGTTCAAACTGGAAAGCATTAAAACACAATTGACTTACCTTCGTGCAGACGCAAATAAGATGTCTTCTGTAGTCTAAGTCTGGAGCTGAGACACCCCTCGCTGCAGCCTGTAGCACGATGACGTAGCTGGATGGTCCAATACGCACTGGATAGTTAATTTTACAACATTTTAAATCACATAATTTTAAACCTAACTTTAAACCAGAAGTATATTTTTTATTTCAGTGTCTGCAGGACATGTACGTACATTAAAAAAAACAAAAAAAAACAACAACAACTGATTTTAAGTTTAATATACAAACTGATCACAGCAGATCAGATCAAGCGCTTGTCACTAAAGTGACCATTTATATTTATAAATAGTTGTCCTTTGGGCTATAGTGATTGCCGTCACTGATGAAGCAGTCTGCTGAGCAGTAACCTTCAAAGTCTTTGGTCGAGTAAAAGTCACGAAGGATTCCTTTCCTTCCATCTCCAACATAGCCTGGCGTGAAGTCTATAAATAAGTCCCCACAACAAAGCGTAACAGCGTTTTTTTTAAACTTTTATTAAGATTCAAACAAACAAAGTCAATGTACAGTCAAAACTACAATAATACATATATAAAGAGAAAAACAAAACAGCCAGGGGGGAAGGCTAAACATCATGTAAATATATTGAAGGACTCACATATAGAAACAGTTTTAATTTAACAAAGCGTAACAGCGTCCAGTACGTATTGGACCATCCAGCTACGTCATCGTGCTACAGGCTGCAGCGAGGACCTCTTGGAGGAGCTCCACCTACTAGGAGACCGAAATGCTCCATTAGAGAGATTAAACAGGAGAGCTGCATGTGGTAGACAAAGTTACTCCAGTAGCAGTTGCTCAGCCAATGTAAGTGAATGGGATTTTACATATAGACTGTATTTATTCAGTAAATTCCCCAGCACGCACACACACAGCAGGCGGCACTCAGAGAGGGAGAGAGAGAGAAAATTCCAAGAAATCCACATTCAAACCAAAATATCTGACTTTCTGTTGGTCTGTTTGTTCACTTGAGATATAACAGACTCCCCAATATATCATGTAGCCTATTTTGACATTTATTTTGTATGAAATTGTCCGTTCAGACGCAAGCAGGAGCGAAAGCGAACTCTCATCGGCGTTCGGCGGCTCGCTGTGTCACACAATCTGCTCGCAAACATGTATTTGAGTTGTTTTCACATTTGTTGAGTTGAATAGTGTAAAATCGCTTGAATGTTCAAACAGGCAAACATTGTATACAACCGACAAACCTTCGTGGAAGATGCGAGCAAAAATAATCTCGCCTCGCGGATCACGTGTTGTCAGACACAACCCTAAATCAACATCATTCTCGGAAGTTTTGATACGTTCGGATCGATCAGCCCATCCCTACTTCCTTTAGACATATGTTTCATGTGTTGGTTTTAATAAAGACTCGGAGTACTCATAAATCTCACAGAATGAAATATGCGCCACACTTTACTGCGTTCTCAACAGCATGTACACAAGTCTTCTTCATACGTTAAAACAACGAGAATACAGAAAATATGCTTAGAACTCCACCTAGTGGTTATATTATAGAATTAAAGGAGAAATTACATATGAGACAGCTTTATAACTGAAATGGCTTTAACTGAAATAGACAAGTTTAATATAACTATTCTGATAAGTGTATATTTCCAACATCATGTTTGTGTTATCCGTTTCTGTAAGTTTTTGTGACGTGTTTCAGAAAGATAATCGCTTAGACAGAGTGATAGTTTATTTTCATCTTAACCAGACATCACAGTTGATCACTGCAATAATTCATAATTCAATATATTGATACCCGATTTCTTTATCAACTGTTTGTTCAATTGAGACATAAGGGGGTGATTTCAAAGCATTTTGAAAGTGACACACTTCGTTCTGCCAGTTGGTGGCGCTATAACTTTGACTCACAGTAGTCACATCCATGCGACCGGCCTCTTCCCGCAAACACACTGCTGAAGTTTCATTGAGATCAGTTAATGTATGCAAAAGTTATAACACACTTCCTTGCTTTTATGCTTCCTTTGTGTGCTTTTTGGAGCTTCAAAGTTCATTTGCAATGTGTTCCACATTCAAACCAAAATATCTGACTTTCTGTTGGTCTGTTTGTTCACTTGAGACATAAGAGGATGATTTCAAAGCATTTTGAAAGTGACACACTTCCTTCTGCCAGTTGGTGGCGCTATAACTTTGACTCACAGTAGTCACATCCATGCGACCGGCCTCTTCCCGCGAACACACTGCTGAAGTTTCATCGAGATTAGTTAATGTATGCAGAAGTTATAACACACTCCCTTCTTTTATGTTACTTTTGATGTGCTTTTTGGAGCTTCAAAGTTAATTTGAAATGTGTTCCACATTCAAACCAAAATATCTGACTTTCTGTTGGTCTGAGCTAATGACTGTAAATTAGAAAGTTGTTCGGCCCGACGAGATCTAGAAGTGTTCCGAGTTTCATATTATTACATGCAAGCATGTTTGATATATGGACAAGTGTTTGAATCCCATTCCAGGTGTCGCTGTCGAGCCCCCCTGCCACGCCCGGGTACCAGCTTCAGCCCGGCCCTGATGGCTGCGGGTTCTGACCTGTGTGCAAAGCTTCAAGAGTTTTCGAGCACGTTAAGGGCCCCAAAAGTCCCAGAAACCTTGAAAAACAATCAAACAATCAAAAAGCAAATCTCACCCAACAGAGAACCCCCCTCCCCCCCTCCCCTCCCCACACACACACACACACACACACAAAAAAAATTTTGGCAGGCCCATTCTGTCTGTCAGAGAGAGAGACACAGAGAGAAAAAACACAGAAAGGGAGGGGTCACTCAGAGAGAGAAAAATTTTAAGAAATCCACATTCAAACCACAATATCTGACTTTCTGTTGGTCGGAGCTAATGACTGTAAATTAGAAAGTTGTTCGGCTCGACGAGAACAATATACACGCTGAGTTTTGTAACTGTAGATAGAACTAACTAAGTTATAACACACTTCATGTGTCCTTTTTAGTCATAAATCAATTTCTCGCCACGGCCAAACCGCTCGAGATATCAAAAATCCGTCCGAATGTAGCATCCTCAATGTCTTGACTTCATACCGACCGAGTTTGGTGGCGATTGGATTCATTCTCTAGGCGGAATATATATAATTCCAGAGCATGTGTTTCCAAACAACCCATAATAGCCGACTTCCTGTTGGGCTGGCGTAAAACTTAGAGCACGAAAGTTGTTCGGCCCGACGAGATCTACAAGTGTACCGAGTTTCATATCATTACATGCAAGCATGTTTGATATATGGACAAGTGTTCGAATCCCATTCCAGGGGGCGCTGTCGAGCCCCCCTGCCACGCCCGGGTACCATCTTCGGTCCGACCCTGATGGCCGTGGGTTCCGACCCGTGTGCAAAGTTTCAAGAGTTTTCGAGCACGTTAAGGGCCCCAATACTTGAAAAACAAAAATAAAAGCATTTTCACTCCTCAGCAAAATCAGCACCCTCCCCACAGACACAAAGAGACGTAGGGTCAGTGAGAGAGGGAGAGAAAATTCTCCAAAACATTTAATTTAATTTAATTTAATTTAATTTGACCAATTGTCACACATTATACATACATTTCTGCATATACATGGTGAAATTATTTATTTTTCACATATCCCAGCTAAGCTGGGGTCAGAGTGCAGGGTCAGCCATGATACGGCGCCCCTGGAGCAGATAGGTTCAAGGGCCTTGCTCAAGGGCCCAACAGTGGTGTCTTGGTGGTGTTGGGGCTTGAACCCACGACCTTCTGATCAGTAACCCAGAGCCTTAACCGCTGAGCCACCACTGCCCGAAAAGGACACTCTGGCAGCGGTGGGATTTGAACCCACGCCCCCAAAGGGACTGGAGCCTTAATCCAGCGCCTTGGACCGCTCGGCCACGCTACCCTATAACATCCACATTCAAACCAAAATATCTGACTTTCTGTTGGTCTGAGCTAATGACTGTAAATTAGAAAGTTGTCCGGCTCGATGAGAACAATATAATTACTGAGTTTTGTGACTGTGGGTCAAAGTGTAAAGCAACCCCCCCACTTTTGTCAAAAGGTGGCGCTACTGAGCCCCTGCACCACGCCCGTTTCTGAAACTTTGCACATGTGTACTGGCTAATAAATTTGATGTGTCTGTCGAGTTTCATGCAATTTCAAGTATGCTAAGAGTCTCAAAAGCATCAAAAAAGAATATTCGAGTTTGAAGCGTTGGCGCGGCGACAGTATCGAAGATATCAATAATCCTTTCACATGTCTACATCTGCCGTGTGTTTACATTATACACCTAAAGTTTTAAGTAAATCGGGTAAAAATAAGTGGGTGATTTCAAAGCATTTTGAAAGTGACACACTTCCTTCTGCCAGTTGGTGGCGCTATAACTTTGACTGACAATAGTCACATCCATGCGATCGGCTTCTTCCAGCGATCACGCTGCTGCGGTTTCATGGAGATCAATTAATGTATGCAGAAGTTATAACACACTTCCCCGTTCCAGGGGGCGCCGTCGAGCCCCCGTGCCACGCCCCGGTACCAGCTTCAGCCCGGCCCTAATGGCCGCGGGTTCTGACCAGTGTGCAAAGTTTCAAGAGTTTTTGAGCATGTTAAGAGCCCCAAAAGTGCCCCAATAGTCGTAAAAATAATAATAATAATAATAATAATAATAATAATAATAATAATAATCCTAACGAAAACAATAGGGTCCTACACACTTTGTGCTTGGGCCCTAATAATAATAATAATCCTAATGAAAACAATAGGGTCCTACGCACTTTGTGCTTGGGCCCTAATAATAATAATAATCCTAACGAAAACAATAGGGTCCTACGCACTTTGTGCTTGGGCCCTAATAATAATAATAATGAATTTCAGGTTGTGTTAACAAGGTTTATGATTGACTGCTGAAGATGAATTAAGCAGTCTCACAGCCAAGTCGGCTGTGGAGGCTTATTTTTTTTTTTGTGATAAGACGGATCTTTTAGTACTAGCCTATCCCTTTGTCTGTTAAGAACTTGGCATAGGGATTTTGCTATTTTAAACAGTCAGCTTGTGGCATTCGGCCCATGTCTGGCCCACACAGGACTTGCCATAACACAAGTCTAGCTCATCATGACATTCAGCCCAGGTCTGGCCCACACAACATTTGCCAAAACCCATTTCAAGCCCGGCTCATGACATTCAGCTCAAGTCTGGCCCACATAACACTTGCTGTGACCTATTCATGTCCGGCTCATGACATTCGGCCCAAGTCTGGCCAACACAACACTTGCCGTAACCTATTTAATGCCCGGCTCATGACATTTGGGCCACCTTTGGCTCACACAATATTTGCCGTAACACCAGTTAGGTCCGGCTCATGACATTCAGCCCAAGTCTGGCCCACACAACACTTGCCGTAACCTATTTCATGCCGGCTCATGACATTCGGCCCAAGTCTGTCCCACACAACACTTGCCGTAACCTATTTCAAGCCCGGCACATGACATTTGGCCCAAGTCTGGCCCACACAACACGTGCCGTAACCTATTTCATGCCCGGCTCATGAAATTTGGGCCACTTTTGGCCCACACAATAGTTGCCGTAACACAAGTTAGGTCCGGCTCATGACATTTGGCCCAAGTCTGGCCCACACAACACTTGCCGTAACCTATTTCATGCCCGGCTCATGAAATTTGGCCCACTTTTGGCCCACACAATAGTTGCCATAACACAAGTTAGGTCCGGCTCATGTAATTTGGGCCACATTTGGCCCACACAACACTTGCCAGTGCCGTAACTGAGCCGTAAGTGCCAAAAGTGGCCCAGATTAGGTCTAAATCTGTCTGCTATCTGGGTTATTGAACGCTTTAATAGAACGGATGAGGTGGTATATAACAGCTATAAACTCTAAACACTACATCAATGTTTTACAAGACATTATTCAAGGATACAACAGTAGTTATCACAGAAGTATTAAAATGAGGCCTGTAGATGTCAAAGAACAAAGAAAATGAACCGGTCGTCTATGACAATTTGTATGATAATCTGTGTAAGAAGACACCTGTATTTAAATACAAAATCGGCAACATGGTTAGAATATCAAAGATGAGGGGGCCTTTTACCAAGGGGTATGAACAAAACTACACAGATGAGTTCTTCACTATAACCGAATGTATACCACGTCAACCAGAGCTGGCCCAAGGCATAAGCGAACTAAGCGACTGCTTAGGGCCCCCGCAGCCACCAGGGGGCCCCCAAGAGCACATGAATTGACAGCTTTATTTATTTTGTGACATTATGTCAATGGATAATGGTAATTATACAAAAACGCATTATGTTAACGGGCTGCAGGATACAAGCGTTGTCAGACAGTTATTTGATTGAAGAGGCAGCAGCATTGCAGCAAAACAGCAATTTCACAAAAAAAGGACATATCCCTCTGGTGCAGAGAAAATGAAAAAGGAGAAAAACAGCAAGATAAAGGTATGTTAAGTAGCTAGGCTATGTTACGAGCTAACGTTTGCTGACAAGTTAGTTAACATAGCCTAGGTAGCATATCATCTTGTTTTAGGAAAGTTCACGTTTGATTAAACATCCATAAATAGCCTTGACATCTTAATACATTATAATACAACATATTACTTAGCTAGTTTTAGATTAATGCTTTTGTCTTCTGTGTAAAAATAACTTGTTCCTGGGTATATCATTTTTGTAATAAAAATAAGCTTCTGTTCCATAAACTTAGTACTGATAACCACTTAACATTTATTTACATTAGCCTACCATTTTGTGTTCTTTGTTATTATATTCCAATATCATTATGCCTCAATTAGTTATAGATTAAGAGTTGTTGTTTTAGATGTACAGATGGCTTGCTGCTATGTACAATCATTTGTTAAAATAACATTCTGTTCCATCAAATATGTTCTCTTATGAAATTCCCTAGAGGCACTGTTGAAATGTTTGGAGGTGGGGCATAACCAATGCCACCTGCCCCAAGTGCCAGTGCTACAGCTGATGATGATACAGCAGGGGCCTGTTTCAGAAAGGAGGTTAAGTGAAAACTCTGAGTATGTTAACCCTGAAATGAGGGAAACTCTGGGTTTTCTGTTTCAGAATGGGAGGTATGTCAAACCCAAGAAAGCAAAGTAAGTCAAGCCCGTTTCTGAAAGAGAGGTAACTTATGCTCAGAGTCAGTTACCATAGTAACTTACTCTGTGAACCTAACCTGGTCGGGAGCAGGTTTTCTTCGGTAAACCCAGAGTTTTAAGAGGTGTTTTAACAGCTCATTCATTGTTTCGGTACATTCATTCATTGCGCACATTTCCGTCACGCAGAGAGCATCAAAGTGAATGAAATGGCATGTCCTTTTATGGATGATCCTGTAGATGAAGAGGCTGCATTAATTCGTAGGGAGTTACATTTACGTCGGGAGAGGATTTTGAGGCCCAGAGTGGATTTTTTGTCGTATCCCTATGCATTATTATTTGAGCGGTACCTTTTTTCTTTACAGTCAATTAGATACATCCATAGTCTCATCCATCCTTACATCAGTAATGTCAGCCATCGTGGCAGTGCTCTTACATCAGAGCAGATTCTTTACGTTTCTTTGCAAATGGTAGTTTTCTGTATAATATTGGGGATGCAGAACACATTACTAAGGCTGCTGTATGCAGAGCGGTAAGGAAAGTGTGCCTCGCTCTTAAGCGCTTTCTGGGAATTTTTGTGTTGTTTCCTGGGCACAAACCCGTGAGAGCCATCAAAGAGGAGTTTCACAGGATTGCAGGTCAGTGGTGTAGAAATCAGTTTAAAGGAGGCTAACCTGATAAATGACGATCAGTTAAGAACATCTTGCTGCGACCACTGGAAGTAACCTAATAATTAGAATTCCCTTTAGGATTTCCCAGTGTGGTTGGATGCATTGATGGCACACATATTCCCATTATTGCACCTTCTGAAAATGAAGCTGACTATGTCAACAGGAGGTCCATCCACAGTATTAATGTGCAGGTACACTGACAGCCTACTGTTTCTAATGGTCAAAGACTACATCACAATACTGTAACATGTCTCATTCTTTGCACTGTCAAGATCATATCTGATGCTGCACATATCATCACAAATGTGGAGGCCAAGTGGCCCGGCTCTGTTCATGACTCAAGAATGTATCGTGAGTCAACCCTGAGCAACAGGCTGGAAAGGGGTAAGTAAATGTATGTCCTATACACTTATTTCAATGTATGCACTACACACTTACAGGGGCACTTCTATGCAGCACTAAAGCAATGTGAACTTTCTTACAGGAGAGATTGATGGCTTTCTGCTGGGAGATAGGGGTTACCCATGCTGACCAACACTAATTACCCCTTACCCAGAACCTGAACCAGGCCCTCAGCAGTGCTTCAATGTGGCACACTGCAGGATGAGAGCCTGGGTGGAGATGACCTTAGGCCTGTTGAAAGCATGTTTCCAGTGCCTACGTCACCTCAGGGTAACTCCTGAAAGGGCCTGCAACATTATTGTGGCATGTGTTGTTCTCCATAATATTGCCAATAATTAGAGGGGAGCAACACCCTGCCCTACAAATACAAGACCCCGAGGAAGACCCCATCAACCCTGCAGATTTCCAGGATGGAAGGGTAGTCCGAGATATGATATGCCGCAATGTCTTCTCGGATTAATACACATGATATCCTCCACCACAACCAACCAAAAAATAAAAAAGAAATGAATAAACACAATATCACAACAATTTATTTGGTGTTCTTTATTTCCTACAAATTCAAAAACAGTTAGATTTTAATAGTTTCAATACTTCCTAGAATTAACCTGTGACCATACACTCACCTCTAGCTTTAGTTTCAGAATCTCGATTTCCAGATCTGCCTTTTGGATCTGGCGATCCAAGTATATAAGTTCTCTGCTGTTTTTTTAATAAGATGAAGTCTATATAACTCCTTAACTGGCAACTGAAAATACAATAGATTAGAGTTACATTGTTTGTTTGTTTACTTTATTTGTACCCGTAGGTAAATTTGTTTTACAGTGCAATGACATTCTATTCTATGGCATCCAATACAAAAAACACAAAACACAGGACACTACATTACACATTAAGGACAGATAAAAAAAATACTCATAAACTTAGTGAAGTGCTCTCAAAAAAAAATGCTCTCAAGAGCATTTCATATAATCTTTTTAATGTCTTAAAATCATAAGACCCCTAGTACATATCTGAAAAAACACCTCTACAATTTGTTAAGCATATCAATCGCATTTGTTACGAAGCTGCTTTTATATCTTTTCGTTCTACACCTAGGGACTTTATATCTCCTCGCAGACGGTAATAACTGAAACTCATTTCGCAGAGGGTGAGAGTCATCATTTAAAATTGAAAGGGCCATCCTTTGTAATTGTTTGGCATATAGTGATGCCACTCCTGATTTTGACTCACATCATGTAGTTCTAAATAAATTCTACATAATTAAACTGTGGCATTTACTGAAAATCACTGAACTGTCTTCATCTGTGCACCAGAAGTCGATGGACCTTCCTCCTGCTGTTCTTCCACACTCTGGGGGACGGGGGGAGAGATGAGAATGTCAGTTTATACTTGGATATAAACTTAGATTCTATAGGCTACTCCACATACAAATTTGAAGAAATGTGTAGATTGTTTGATGTGTAGACACATAATAATAACATTACCTCTGTGGCAGCAGAAACTGTTTCTTCATCATCCTGTGAAGATGAGCATTTGGTTGAGTACACTTTATATTACTATTTGTCATAATTTCTGGTGTATTGAGTAGGCTACTTACAACTGCCTGGGGTTCTGTTGGGACAGGAGGCTCCAAAAGACATATCACTGATTCTTGAGACATGGGACAAAACAGGGTGAAATATTAAAAAAATAAAACCTTGTGCTCAGACAAATTAAACTACATGTATGTATCTAACATGTACTAAGCTACTGAGCTACACTTTGATACAACCTCCCAACTTTTCTCTTTTTTATCAAAATGTGTTTTTTTTTCTTTGCCATCACTTATTTTGTGTCACAAGACACAATGTGAGCACCAGCAAACTTGTCTCTTATTGTTTTGAGGACAGGATCCATGTATGCCCAAATGGAGGTAGCATTCTGACGCTTGGATTCCGACACATTGCAAAAGCCAGCCATTTCATCTTTTGTGTAGTACATGCCAGTGTGCAGATTGAGTTGAGGGAGGTTCTTACAAAAATGGCATGACTATATACTTCAGAGCTATCTTTGCATTTCCATGCTTCTGTGAAGTCAACATTCATGATTATACTGTTTTCATCACAGTTGTCTATCATCTTCCTGTATTCTCTGGACTGATTTTTAACCAAACACACATGTGGTGTTGTCTCATTGTGCAACAGGTGTTCATACAGCCGTATGAGTTCTGCTATGGTCCCAGTATGCTTCACAGGTGTAGTGTTGTAGTGAGATTCGCCTGCCAATTGGTCCTTTACCCGTTCTCACTGCTGCCACTCAACATTGATCAGCTCTTGCTGTGCTGCAATAGGTGTGCTTTTGTGAAGACATCGAGTACAAACACGCAGGAGACATGCTTCACTTGGAGGAGAGCAACAAATAAGCTCAAAACTATCCTCAAGCTTGCTACTCTGAGTAACCCCATGTACTCTCAAGACCTCAAGCATCATCTTTGCATTTTCATGGTATTGGCACTGACAGGTCTTTGGATCAGACGGTTTGGGAGCTGTGACATTGAAGGGGCGAAGAGTGCAGAAAGATGAATAACTCAGACTAATGTCTGGGTGTTGGTTGGTGAACTCTGTGGAGGTTAATCATTGTGTCTGAGATGCTTTTTCTTTTTTTGTGTAATTGTGTCTTGTTTGTCAATGGTCATACGTGCAGAATTACAAAATAAGTTTTGGACTGTTTGTGCGATTGTTTGAAGGTATGTGGGCCTTCTGACTTTGGATTTCTTTGGCCTTAGTGTTTTGTATGTCAGACCAAATTGCCTCATTTTGCACAGCAGCCGGTATTTTTTAAGAATCCTCCCTGACAAGAGAAGGTTCTTAGATTTTGCATGAGATCTCTGAAGTTTTGACTGTTTTCCTTTGTTGAATTCTTTCATTAGAACATTGTGGAACAGGAGAGCGTTCTTTACGGAAGGGGACCATACATTTCTACTGCGCATAATTTTCTCTGTGTTAGTTCTTGGCGATTCACATGGTGTGCTCTTGTGTGTTGTTTCCAATGGTTGAGTGTCTGTCTGTCTTTGCACTCTTGATTTTCTCTGGCTATGCTTCCAGTTCTTTCTCCTTTTTCTGAAATCCTCTATTTGCTTTATTTTTCCTACCTCAACTGTCTGTTTCCACCTTTGTCTCTCCTGTCTTAGATATTCCTCTTTTAATTCCTTTTTTTGAGACTCTCTGTTCCTCCCTCTACGCTCCTCCAATGAGAGATGCTGTCTAGCCATGCTGGACTGAAACACCCAACAGCACTCTGAATATCTTTAATCATATTTGCCTATACTATGCTAGATGGGGAGTGTGTCTATGTTCCCTCAACCCTAACTCCGCTCGAGTCGATGACTATCAATCCAAAAAAACAATATATGCTGTCATGCCACATATTTAGTATTTATACATTATTAGAAAAAGTAAACACTATTTCTATATTTCATATAATTTAAAATATGCTTGATAACCACTAAAACATGACAACTTCACATTGAATGTCAACTCCGTCATTGGCCCGTCACCACAGTCAGACAGAATATCTGATGGAGTTGACATCTGACTGTTGACACATTAGGCATTTTTTCACAAAACATATGGAGTTCATGTAGTAGCCATTTTGTTTTTTCTGTTGATGCTAGATGCTAATAGAACCAACTTCAGGAGATTAAAATGATCTAAACATTTCAAATAATTTCCTCAGAAATTGGAAGAGGGTGTTGACATATCATGGTTGTGACACAGGATATATTAACAGTAAGATTTAAAAAGTTTTATAAAGTAAAACTTTTTATAAAAGTTACCAGAGCCTGTCTGGCATTGATGCACTCTGCAGAGGTGGGAGGTGGCAAGGGGTCTTTCAGAGTGACAGCAGCCCCTGATATTGCTGATTTTTTTATTTTTTTTTACATTTTAATGAATGTCTGACGGTGTTGACAAAAAGTGGGGACACAACATTGAAACATGCATGTGCTGTTGAAAAACAACCTTGCTCTGATATGAGATATTATTAAGAGTTGCTTTTGATTTAACAAGCTCTTTTTAATAATTAAAAAACAATTTGTATCCATTTATTGCATATGAATGATTGAACACTTCTCTGTGGACACACTGTTTTAGATGTAGTGAGAAGACAATAAGTTCCATAAATTTGATATAATAATCATTAAATGAAATTGATGGGGCAAATTGTGTTAAATACATTCTAGTATAAATCCCTCATAATATCTACAATTTAAAATATTTTCATTTTTAAACCTAATAGCAGTTACAATTGCAGGACGTGTTTTGTCCCAAGTCTCAAGAATCAGTGATATATTACCATCAGAATCTATTGGGACCAACAAAAAACCCAACTCAAAGTAAAATAAATGGAAATATCACAAATAGCCTATATAGAAAATAACACATAGGTAGACCTCTTACATTTTATGAAGGCACTTAAATCTTCAGGAGTGACTGACTCTGAAGTCCCTCCAGGAATTCCCTCAGCCATTGGCCTTCCAGCATTCAGGCTCAGGGCCATCTCTTCTGCATTTGTCAGAGGTGGTGGTGCAGGTCCTCCCCCTGTTTTACGAGCCTCTGCCTTCTTTCTGTTGGCTGAGTAGAAGTCAAATGAGAATGAACATTTAGATCATATGTCACAAATGCACTGCTAGACACTGGATGCTATTTAGTTATTTAATATGTCAAATGTTTGTAAAGACAGGTACCCTACACCTATGTTATGCTCAAGCCTTACCTGATTGAATTATGTTTTTATATTTCATTTTCAGCTGCTGCCACATTCTTTTAATGCTTGCAGGATTGCACCTACATGAAAATTAAAAATAGGTTTAATACATACTGTTCTTCCAGTTTCACCTCTGATATTTTAACAGTTGGGTACTCTAAAATAGTTATTAATTACTAACTACAAATTACATCTTCAACAGTGTAATTAGATTAATATAATAATTACTATCTCTAGAAAGTATTGGTCTACTTATTACTAATTAATTTAAAAATCCCATATCAACCTCAACCACTTGAACAATACAAGAAGAGATAAGAAACTGCACTTTTAATGCTTTCAAATAAACAATATACAATTGCATGAATTATTCTTGAATTGACCAAAGTGTGTAGAGGGAGCAGGGGCGGATCTACGGGGTGGCAAAGGGTGGCAGCTGCCACCCCTGGGATACAGTCTTGCCACCCCTGTTGCCACCCCATTTATAAATCAGATAATATTTTTTTAAGTATATTTTATGTTCATAGCCTACACGTTGAAGGCCAATGAGACCCGCACCAAACTCCTCTCAAACAGAAATCGCCGATTTAGAATCCCCTCCCCCTCACAATGGTTTCACCCATCACCAGTACGGCAGCGACCCCCGCGAAATTTCACCAGTCAGTCACGCCAGCAGAGCAGCTTGGATAGTGCATCGGAGTCGGAGAAGAGAGGCTGATAAGCAGCAGTGAGTTTTGAGGTAAGTTTTTGACACAAAGTCGAAAAAGTCCATAGCAGACAGTTAACCCTGCAACAACCACATTGTTACGTTATTTACATCCGCAATACTTTGTTGTCTCATCGAATTTGTCCATGATCGTCAGTCAGAATAAGGGTCTAGCGTTAGTTCAGCTCTTTGTGTGTGTTTAAACTAATGTTACTGCTGTCATGCATCCACTTTCCCAGCATCTATGACTATCCAATTTTGAAAAATGGTCAAAATGCCAAATTAAACTGAGATATCTAAGCGGTGTCATAAGCTGGTGATGCACAAGCACTGCACGTGTGACTCACGTACTCAGAGTAGGCTACTAGTCTAGACATTTGAAGCTGATGTCAGCACATCACATGCTTAGTGCATGAGATGTAATTGCTTAGATTCCAGTTAAATATTTCATTGGGTTTGCTGGTAGATGAACCAACATAAAGCTGAGGCCAGCACAGCATCTGATGCATGATTAACCACATTTGTCTTAGTAGCTTAAGCAATTTGAAATGTATTTCTGTACAATTACTTCAACTTACTGAAGTGAGTGCATTTTTATTAAAAACAAAAATTCCACTACATTCCACATGATACTGGTATTTCATACAATGTATCAGTGCCATGACCAAACTTGCAAAAATCATGATCAACTAGAGGAAATAAACCGTAACATTGTTAACAGCTGTTCATGGCTCTGCAGCATTGTTAGTTAAAAACTTCTCATGATGGGAATACACAATAGTATGAATCTAGTTAAAGTATTTACATTTTACTAAGGATTAAGATTCAATTAACATGGATAGATGAATTGGAATTGTACAACATGGTTTTAACCAACATGCTATTTTTACGTTTGACAAACTGCAGGTCAGATTAGGATGCAAAATGAAAAGGTTTGGCATAGCCAAGTTCTTTCAACCCAAGAAAAAAGGGGGAACTAGACACAGGTGGAGAAGACAGGGAGAGAAGAAGGGAGACTGGAGAGAAGTTAGACAAAGATGAGCAGCACAAGAGACTGGAGCAGACCGAGGGCCAGAAGCAGACCAAGGTTCAGGAGCAGCAGGAGACACTAAGGCGGACTGAGGGCCAGAAGCAGTGTGAGGGGCAGGAGCAGCATGAGAGACTAGAGCAGACCGAGGGTCATGAGCAGGACGAGGGGCAGGGTCAATATGAGGGTCATGAGCAGCATGCGGGGCTGGAGCAGCCCACTGAAGAAGAGGGAAATGTAGGACGAGAGAGAGGGCAAATCAGTGAAGAGTGTGAAAGTGAAACTGGAGAGATGGCTAGGAGCAGCGAATGTCAAGCTGGCCCTCATGGTATGTTGAATCACTGCTGTAATAAAGACATGTCCAACTCTAGGAGGCAAAATTAAAACTGATCTTGTTTAGATAAATGCAACAAAAATTTTAATATGTTGTCAGTACTGTGATTTTGTTTTGTTTTCTCTTCTCAGATATATCAAAGCTGAAGGCAGATGATCCGACACAACCTGTGTTAAAGGTATTTCCCAAAACCATGCAGGGAGGGGCAAGGAGGAGCTTCCATGGACAGTGGTATGAGGAATATCCTTGGTTGGAATATTCAGTGGCCATGGACGCTGCGTATTGCTTTTCATGCCGGCATTTTTCGTCTAGCAAAACTGTTTATACCTCTTCTGCGGGATACAAAAATTGGCGCAAGGCCACTTTCAAAGATGGTGGCTTTAGTGTACATTCCAAATCTGAGGCGCATTTGAATGCAATGACCACATGGCGAGATCATCAAAAGATGATGAAACGCAACATATCAGTATTAGGCATGATGAATGATGAGAATCACAAACAGATAAAAGAGAATCAACAATACATAAAGACTATAGGTCAGGTATTGCGTCTTACTGCAATACAGAATATAGCTCAGCGTGGACATAATGAAAATGATGAGTCTAGGAACAGAGGCAATTTCCTTGAGATTTTGCACGTAGTAGGAGATCATGATTCTTTTATTAAAAAAAGACTATCAGAAGGCCCCCGCAATGCGATGTATACTTCCAAAAATATCCAAAACGAAATATTACAAATCCTGGTAGGGATGGTCCAGAAGGACATACTAAAAGAAGTCAAATCGAGTCAGTACTTCTCTGTTACATCTGACGAAACAAAAGATCTCAGCAAAAGGGAGCAGTTGTCCATAGTCTTAAGGTATTATTATGAGGGAGCTGTACGGGAGGGCTTCTTAGGCTTTTGGGAAGCCGAACATTTGGATGCCAGCTCCTTAGCTACCAAAATCATCTCTTCTTTGGAGCAGTATGGCCTTGAATACAAGGAGAATTTAGTGGGCCAAGGGTATGACGGCGCTGCAGTTATGAGTGGCCGGTGCTCAGGGGTGCAGACAAGAGTTAGACAAGTAGCCAAATATGCTTTTTATGTCCACTGCAATGCTCATTGCTTAAATTTGGTCATTGTCGATTAGGTCAAAAAGGTCCCTGAGGCTGGGGAGTTTTTACTTTGCTCCAGCAATTGTATGTGTTTCTTTCCGGCTCTTATGTCCATCAAAAGTGGATGGAAGTACAAGCGGAGATGTTTAGTGGCCCCCTAGAGAACTTCAAAGCCTCAGCGACACCAGATGGGCCTGTCGCGGCATTGCCTGTAGGAACCTTTTGATAGATTGCCTGCAGTACTCAAAGTGTTGGATGACATATCATATGAGGTTGATCCTGAAAGATCTACTGAAGGCCCGAGGGTTAATGTCTCAAATTGACCTGAACTTCATTGGGCTACTTGCCATATTTAGACAGGTGCTGGGTGACGCAAAGTTTTTGTCTGAGCTGCTACAGTCCCCAAACTTGGATCTCCTCAGAGCTGTAGACTTAATTGAGACCCTCAGGGAGACCTTTGAAGAGCATCGCAATGAGGATGAGTACTTTAATGAGCTGTGGAACACAGTAATCCACACATGTGAAACCTGCAACATCCCCATCACTGTTAGGCTAAAAAGAGCCAAACAGACACCCAGAGCACTAAATGACAGTTATGTCACATCCACACTTGGTCACAGAAGCCAAGTTAATGGCAAGGATGCCTTTAGAACAAACATATTCCTGCCCATAATGGACTCCATTATTGGGGAAATGCAGAAGCGTTTTTCAGCGCCAAGTTGCAATATAATGAAAGGCTTACAGGGGCTAAACCCAGTTAGCAATCACTTCTTAAAAGAGGATATTGTCTTGCTGCTTGCTGAAGCATATGGCTCAAATATTGAGGATCTGAAAAATGAAGTCGCTCAGGTTGAGAGGCTTTTGCAAGGAGTAAAAGAGATGGAAAAAATTGCCCTTCATCTTTGATTGAACTGCTAGGTTATTTGGACCCTTTTAAAGAGGTGTTTTATGAGATGCATCGTTTATGCAAGATTGCAGCTGTTTTACCAGTTACCACAGCTGGATGTGAGCGCAGTTTTTCCACTCTAAAACTCGTAAAAATCACCTGCGCTCAACTATGCTAACTGAGAGATTGTCCCATTTAGCTGTGCTCAGCATTGAGAGTGACCGTGCAAAAGCAGTGGACTTAAACGAGTTTGTTCAACGCTTTTCTAGCATTCATGGAAACCGCCGTCTGCAATTGATTTAACCTGTACAGTTTAATAGTCATGTGCAATAAAATAACAGCATCTTGCAAATAAGAAAATTGCATTAGGTTATAATTTTATCAAGTTAGTGTTTTTCATTTCAAGATGTTCTTTTTCGTATGTTTGCTGCATACAGTATGGAGCCTCACAAATGCCTGGAATCTATAAATGTTTATCTTGAGATGAAATGCCTAAACTATCGGCCTAGTTAATATGAATTCCATAGTTCCTCTGGATTTTGAGGTCTTGCCTCAGAAAATTGTGTTTTTGATGTTTGCCCTCAAGTGATTAGCAGTTTAGAGAGAGAAAGAGAGAGAGAGAGAGAGAGTGTGTGTGTGTGTGTGTGTGTGTGAGAGAGAGAGATTAATTAAATGTACATAAGAATGTCAATTGTTGTATGTTATATTGTAATAAATCCAAAAATAATTTTGACTAAAAAGGTACTTCACTGAGTCTTTATTGAATCAGAGGGAAATGTTTTGACAGTCATGGTTATCATTGCAACAATCCTGCATTATAATCTTGTTTCAATCCAGATAACCTAAATCTATTGATGGCTTATGGTGAATGATTAAATCTGTCCATATTCCCTCAAAACTCACTAGAAGACATATTTTTATCTCCTGGGGAGCATACCCCCAAACCCCCAATAATTGCTTTTTCACAAAGTACAATTTAAGTATAGACTACACAGACTGTTGATAGTGATTACACAGAGAAAGGGTCCACAATTCACAAATTAAGACCCACACCATCCAAAAACCCATCTACATCTCTGATTTGACTCCCACTCTGTGTAATGTAGTGTAGAGAACAAAACACATTCAATGAAAACCGTAGCATTTTAAATTATGAATAATTTCCATGGCCCCCCTCCTGAAACCTCATGCCACCCCTTTGCCACCCCAGGAAAAAATCTCTAGATCCGCCACTGAGAGGGAGAAGGTTACATTTAAAAATATACCTTTTAAAATGTGATGTTAAATCCACTATTGTTTTATACAGAATTGTTGCATAGACTATGAAACATTTAATGCAATTACATCAGATTTTACTTTAAATTACAGAAGAATTAAGAGTAACCCCTTTAAATAAATTACAGTATTTACATTTCTTAATAATTAATTACACCCAACACTTTATAACAGTAATTCAAATGTAAACTCGAGCAGCTATTTTCTCCCAAGCTAACTCTCTGTCCTTCGCCGCTGCTGCCGTGTTGATTTTTTTTATAAATATATGTTCGTACTCTCCATAAGCTTGCAGAAGCACTTCTAGTTCTGCTGGTGAGAAATATGCAGACCTCTTTTTTCTGCCGCTGTTGCCATGGTGACTCATAATATCTGCGCTCCATTGATAATGGCTGTTTATAGTTGTGGTGCACTCGGTTAACTCAGGGTAAGTCAACTCAGAGTTCAAGTTTTAACTCGGAGTTGGTTGAACCTCCTTTCTGAAACAGACCCCAGGTGAGTTTTCAATAATCCCAGATCAATATATTTATATGGATAAACCATGCCTTTTTGTGAGAGATTTTTTTTGTTTTTGACAGACAGTTGCATTACCTTCTAATATGACATCTAACATGGCTAGCTTTTTTTATTATTATTATTATTATAATAATCATCATTATCTTTCAGGTCCATCCTCTGCCAGAGGGAGCACTTACCAGCACCCACATCCACTGATCCTACTTTTCTTTCGTTTTGTATTTGCTCAATTTACTGTAGAATATCCTGAGATTAATATTTCCAATTATAATTATTTATTTAATGCTGTTTATCTTAATTTTTAACCAAAAGCAATTAAGTGGTTAACTTGTTTACAGTAAATGCATTGTGTGCTGGTTTATTTAGCTACTTTACAGTACACCGCATTAAGTATGCCACTTAGTACTGTAAGACTTTGAATATTAAAGTGCAAATGAACACCTGACCACTCTCGTGGGTTTGCTACTGTTACAATTAAAAACTGTAGAAGGGTAAAATCATGCCAGGCAGACATTTGTATGATTTATGCAACACAGCTACAACTAATAACATTGATAATGGGAGTGTTAGATTTATAGTGTGTGAATAATCAAGCTTGGACAATAGTCAATCGTATTGGCGGCACAGAGGGGCCCTCAAATCAAATTCTTCTTAGGGCCCCATAAAGGCTTGGGCCGGCCCTGACGTCAACCACCAGTCTACAATCTATCTGATTATGGTGACATTATCGATGGTTCGTTTTATGAAGAGGAGCTACAAAAAATTGTTTTTGGACAAGGACAAAGCTTTTAAAGTGGAAAAGATATTAGACAAGAAGAAGCACGGCAAAAGAACCATGGTGCTCGTATGGTGGGTGGGATGGCCTCTGAAGTTTGACAGCTGGGTTAATGAAAAAGATGTTGTAGATCTGCAAAGCTCTTAAAGCATTTAAAAATATACATTTGTCACCGAGTTAATTTCTGCAGTAAACATTCATGGATGAAGCAGGATTTTATGTCACATTTCCATGTGTGACCAAACACAGGAGTCATAGGACAAAGTTATGAACTCTAGGGTGCTCGACTACGCCACCTGGGGCCTTTCACACCAAGATGTAACCAAGAGGGCTCTCCCACACAGCTAATGAAGTAATGACAGAGACGTGATATTTCAATACAAAAATATAACAATATTTATTAACAAGTAATTCAATAAAAACAGCCTGGAGTTTGTTTTCTCAACATTATGTGAGGCAATACAGATTAGGCCCCATAGGCCAGCAAAAGGGGGGTAGCGGCTGCCACTAGGAATATCACCGCACAAACAATAATGGCTTCAAGGGATCAGCTGTTTGGAAAGGGTTACCTGTCCTGGAAGAGGAGTGAGACCGACACACCACCCGTGCTGCTGATTATGTTGCCTATTCACGCAAACACGCCCACACACACACACATACACACACATACACTCATAGGCACAGATACTATAAAAAGTGATCACTGCAAATAGTGAGGTGCACATTACCACTACAAATACTGTGTGCGATGGGTGAAAAGGAGGACTCCAATCTGGCGACCTACTCCACAAACAGCTTCAACACTCTGGTTGAATCAGGAATAAGCAGAGCTAGATGTTAGCATTATCACAGCAAACTACTGGGGCAGCCAATACCACACCTATTGCTGACATACAACAAAATAGAGGAAGGAGAATAAAATAACAAAAAAAAAAAAAAACCAAGCCTATGTTTAGGCCAGATCAGACAGAAAACAAAAGTAACAAAAATAAAGAAAAAAAACAAAATGAAGCAAAAGCTACAATTACATTAAATTTACAAAAGGCAAAACAGCAGTGACAATCTTTCTGAAGGGGGAAACAACCACAATTTAAAATCCATTATGCACAATAAATATAACCTAAACCAGTATCAATCAATGATAGGTAATACAGGTACAAACACCAACATTTCCCCTTACCTCCAGCGATACAACACTCAACATAAACAGAAATGGGGCTCCCCGGTTATCTCCCCTGCCTGCAAACCTACATGAAATCACACACAAGCATAGTTCACATACAAAATAGCCTATCATACATTAAGGTTATTGGTTACTCACATCACAAGGGTTTACAGTGAAACATGGTCATATTATAGTATATCATTGTACTATAGACATACATATACAAACAAATTACCTAGCGAACATTACCCTATTACTGTGAACCATACAGCCAGTGTTACCTCAACTCGCATTCCCATAGGCAGTGACAGAACGCGCGTGCATAGCGTCTTCCAGCCAAGACCTTCGGTAGATCAACACTGTACTACCCGGAAGCGTCTAGTACACCGTCACACATCCTTCATAGGCGACAGCACAGCGAACACAGTGTAAAGAGAACGTACAAACTAAGGGATTACTTCGTTTTCCACCCGATGTGCCGGTTTCATACAAAGTGCTATTGACACTAATGAATAACTAGCCACTTACAAACTAACTAGAGGGCGTGGCTGAGGGGAAGAGGAATACGGCGAGCGGACAACCCTGCTATGGCCGTTACGCTGCCGGTTACATTCTACCCCCCCCCATTCTTTGTCGGCGTCCCGCAGATAAAAAAAAAGAAACGCCCAAGTGTATGACCACAAAAACACATGGCGTTCTATTAACACCAAGGTCGGAAGACTGCCGTCACCCCATTACTAGAGCCAGGTACCCGGGAGTTCATAGCCCCATCTGCCCTACTCACCACTGGCACAGGGAGATTATGGAGGATCCCATGTCTTCCGGCGGTGGTCCGGGAGGTTCTACAGCGAGCTAGGACACCATGATCAGGACTAGCTACTGTAGGAGTCACTGGGGCCAAAGCAGGCAGTTCAACCTGTACCAAGGGGCTGTCTGGACCAGACAATTCAGACAGAGCCAACTGGGTCGAGATGGACAGGCTGTGTCTGGATCCCAGGTGTCCTCACCACGACCCACTGACCGGCGTGATCATCTTCAATCTCATGATCGGCTAACGTCAGAGGCTCCAAGGGTACACCGGGGGCCCCCTGGGCAGTGATTTTGACGGACTAGCTTCAGCATCACCCGGTGTACTTCCCGACTCACGTTGAGGTCGTGCACGGGGGCTACGGAGTATACCACACCTCCAGGAGAAGGTGCTCGGACAACTTGATGTAAGGTTGGGCTCCAGGCATCCTGGATCTTGGTGCGCCCTCTTACTCCATGGTCTCTGAGATAAACGAACTGTCCTACCTCCAATGGCACATTCTGGGCTCCTTGGTCATGCCGTTCCTTCCTCCGTGCGGCAGCCGCCTGCAACCATGCCTTGGCCACGGTTAGACGTCTCTAATGTTCCTGCACCCACTCACTCACTCTGCCACCTTCTGGTTCTAATACTCTACCCAAAAGGAAATTAACAGGTAGTTGGGGCTCCTGACAAAACATTATAAAATGTGGGGACTCACCCGTTGACTGATGGATAGTGGTGTTATAACTGAACACCAATTGAGGTAGATACTCAGGCCAGCGGCTCTTCTGCTCGGCCGAGAGCGTCCGCAACAGATCGTGCATTGTGTGATTAAACTGCTCGCACTGGCCATTGCCCTGCGGATGGTAGGGTGTTGTCCGGTCTTTTGGACCCCGTATAGGCTGCACAGCTGATAGATGACAGCACTCTCAAAACTGCGGCCTTGGTCAGAGTGGAGACGAGCAGGGACCCCGTACCGGAAGAACCACTCCCGGACCAGCACGTTGGCCACTGTCGCCGCCTTCTGGTCCTGGGTAGGCACCGCCTATGTGAATTTAGAAAACACCATCCATCTTCAACCGCTTATCCGAAGTCGGGTCGCGGGGGCAGCTGCTCCAGCAGGGGGCCCCAAACTTCCCTATCTCGAGCCACATTAACCAGCTCTGACTGGGCGACCCCGAGGCGTTCCCAGGCCAGTGTGGAGATGTAATCTCTCCACCTAGTCCTGGGTCTTCCCCGAGGCCTCCTCCCAGCTGGAAGTGCCTGAAACACCTCCCTAGGGAGGCGGCCAGGGGGCATCCTTACCAGATGCCCAAACCACCTCAACTGACTCCTTTCAACGCAAAGGAGCGGTGGCTCTACTCCGAGCTCCTCACAGATGACTGAGCTCCTCACCCTATCTCTAAGGGAGAAGCCCGCCACCCTTCTGAGGAAGCCCATTTCGGCCGCTTGTACTCGCGACCTAGTTCTTTCGGTCATGACCCAACCTTCATGACCATAGGTGAGGGTAGGAACAAAAATTGACCGGTAGATCGAGAGCTTTGCCTTTCGGCTCAGCTCCCTTTTCGTGACAACGGTGCGATAGAGCGAGTGCAATACCGCCCCTGCTGCCCCGACTCTCCGGCCAACCTCCCGCTCCATTGTCCCCTCACTCGTGAACAAGACCCCGAGGTACTTGAACTCCTTCACTTGGGGCAAAACCTCATTCCCTACCTGGAGAATTTAGAAAACACATCAGTTATAATTAAAACCTGTTCCCTACTATCTCTGGAAGGTTCCAGGAAGGTGAAGTCCACTGCTAGGATCTGGTTGGGACGAGATGCTAGCAGGTGTCCCATGGGCGCATAGGGCTTGGGGTGGGCGGACTTAGCGAGGGTACATCTCACACAGTCTAGGCACCACTGTTTAATGTCGTCCCTCATCCCTGGCCAATAGCACCTCTGCCACACTAACTCGGAGGTGCGTTCAATGCCCTGATGACCATGCTCATCGTGGAGCTGCTTCAGCACTTCACCCTTTAGGCATACTGGCAGCAGGAGTTGATAGACTTCCTCACCCCCGTCAGGCCGGTGAATCCGGCGGTACAATAGACCAGCGGTTTCCACCATATGATCTCAGTGGCGAAATAGTACCTTAGTTGGTCCAGGCAGACGTTCCCGGGCAGTAGAGTTAGGTGGTTGCTGCACCCGCCAGAATGGAAGAAAGGCACCGATAGTAGGATCCGCCTCTTGCAGAGCCTTTAGGTCCTCAGCGGTATGAGAAGGAAAGACAGACATGGTCTCTTGGGTCACCTGCAGACACCCTTCTCGTCACGCAGCTTGTTGCACGAGCACAGGTAGAGCAGTTCCTGCAGCCGATGACCCTAAAACAGAGTTGGAGCATTCTGCTTGGAAGCTCTGTTCGGGGGAGTCTGTCCAGATCCCATCCAGCCGTGGTCCGTGGCCCTTCTTCATCTTAGTCCCTGCCAGTTCAGCTACCAGACGATGTAGTGGAGCTGCTAGTTTTGAAAATCCCTCAACAAACCGCCAATAATAACTTGAAAATCCAAGGAAGGACCTTAACTCAAAGACATTGGTAGGGTGGGGCCTGTTGGCAACGGCAGACACCTTGGCCGGATCTGTAGACACACCTTCATGGGAGATTAAGTGGCCCAGATACTGGACTTCCTTCCTAAAGAAACAACATTTCTCCTGTTTTGCCTTCAATCCCTTTTTCTGGAGTTGGCTCAGAACCAGGTCTAAATGGGTCATGTGGTCATTCACGCTAGATGAGAACACAATGATGTCATCCAGGTACAACAAGTGGGACTGACAGTTTTGGGTTCCAAACATCCTCTCCATTAACTGCTGGAAGGTGCCTGGAGCATTACATAGCCCAAAAGGCATCCGGTTAAACTCAAATAGCCCAAAGGGCGTGCAAAAGGCGGTCTTTGGGCGATCTTTCTTTCTCAGTCACTGGTACCTGGTTATAGCCACTAGCTAAATCCAATGTGGAAAACCACTGTACCCCAGACAATGCATCTAAGGACTCCTCTATACGAGGAAGTGGAAAGGCATCCCTCCGGGTCTTGTGATTAAGTTGTCGATAATCCACACACATGCGCAGGTTGCCGTCCTTCTTCCTTACCACCATCATCCACCATCCCGTTTGCCACAGACTATACTGGAGATCATGGCTTGAAGCTGCGATTCCCGCAATCCAGTACCGCAAAATCTGTCACTTGCACATACTCTCCAGACCTGAAGGGAGGTAATCTTTCTACCAGAGACCAAATATTTCAATGGTTTGCAAGTTGCATGGGGGGAATGAATAGGAGGCCAATCCTGACCATCAAGACTTTTTTTTTTTTTGACGGACTATATACTGGTTCGGGAGAAAGACTTCTAATTGTTGAAAAGAAGTTGTCTTATTTTCTGTACTTTATGTTTTCAGACAACTTGATGGATGTGGAGTTGTACTTCCAATTTATTGAGATGGCAGATGTGTAATGTCAGAGGAGCCATTGACGGATCAATTTGAAAACAGTCCCTTTGATCCACAAGAGAAGTAAGCAGTTGGAGAGCCCGAGTAACTGTCATCCAGGTCAATAAACTGATTTAGCATGTAGGATGGCAATAGTACTGCTTGACTATGCGAGATTGTGAGCGGAGCGTTTACTTTTCAGGTTACTACCGGAATACCAAAGCTAGGAATAATGGAATAGGACTCCGGTTCTATATTTCCACACTTCTATCAATATACTTTCAGTCAATCTAGGTATGAGCAGTACCTTCCAGACTCATATGATCCAAATATTTTTGATGTTATTGCTGAGCAACCTCAGCCATCCACTTCCCACCATCATCCACCGTCCCGGTTGCCACAGACTATACTGGAGATCATGGCTTGAAGCTGCGATTCCCGCAATCCAGTACCGCAAAATCTGTCACTTGCACATACTCTCCAGACCTGAAGGGAGGTAATTTTTCTACCAGAGACCAAATATTTTAATGGTTTGCAAGTTGCATGGGGGAATGAATAGGAGGCCAATCCTGACCATCAACACTTTTTTTTTTTTGACAGACTATATACTGGTTCGGGAGAAAGACTTCTAATTGTTGAAAAGAAGTCCAATTCCAATTTATTGAGATGGCAGAGAAAGCCTGTACGAAGCCCTGAGTAAGTATTACAGTTTCATCCAAAGAACTCGGCTAAGTCATGCATTCGATTGAGCTTCTAATTCTACTCATTACTAAACAATTAACCAGCAAACATATTTTTTGTTTACAGAGGCCATCAAGAAGACCCGAACGAGGCAGTCATTAGATGACCACTTCAGGATTCTGGCTGGGTTGCTGATTGCTTCCTCAGGGCATCGGACAGGCGTTCTCACGAAATCATCTCAAGGGTACAGCAAGCATTCCTAATGTTTATTATTTTAGAATATACCCCTTCCTGAAGTGATTATTCCTTTAGAAATGATGTTTGTTGTCTGATCAAGCAATGGTAATGAAAGGGGATGACGAGGGACTGAAGCAGATCATTATCCATGTTACAAGGTAATGTAACCAGAATTAAAAGGGAATGATGAAAATGAACTTTTTAAATGTTTTAGAAAGATCATTTGTTTAAATCATTGATGAAGGTACTATTAACTGAGTAAAGTGATGTAGAATGAAATATAGTATGCATTTATAAACTTTAAACACACTGGAAGTACCATTTGGAGGGCCAGAGAATAAGACATTACAAAATAAAGAAAAGGATCGACGAGCACCTCAGTGCTCAGATAGCGCTCCAGGCTACTGGAAATGTCTCTCTTTATCAGTTTGTGTTGGTGCTAAGACCTTAGGTTTCTCCAGAATTTGGAAATGTTAAGATTACAGATTTTGGCCAGAGTGCCCAATGCACAAGGATAACACGCATTTCAAAAGCGCTGGGGTATGTAAAATCAAATAGGCTGATCTCAGGTTGTGTTATTTAGCGTGATTACCTGCCTTGCAAAAAAAACATTCATTTTAACAGCGTCTTCCAGGGCGGCTCTAACAATGGATCAATGCACCAATTGGACCACAGATTAAGGGTGACATGTGTCAGCAAACCTGGACTGGTCACGGTGCTGGGTTAAGGAGCGGGGAAATTTTAGAAAATAAAGGGTAAGTCGTGCATTTTTTCTGAAAATGTTACAGAGAAATGACTCTCTGCTCATTGTAAAAGACATTTCAAGAATGTTTGGGAATTAACATAACTGCAAAAAGTGCAAACACAAATCAACCAATTTTGTCAAATAAACAATGTAAGAAATGTCCTTTGTAGTCCTTTGTCACTCGTAAAGTCTTTGTTCCGTTTTCTGTTTTGGAAACTTCTTAAAGATCAGTCATCAAATAATCTCAACTGTCATTTGAGATCCTACCCCTCTGTTGGTTATGGAAAATCATATTTGTTGTCCGGGACAGGGAAATCTTCAGCATGCTTTAATGAAGGTTTCTCCATGGGTTTGAATCACCATCAACTCAGAACACAGATCAATCAACAACGTGACCTGTTTATAAAAAAAAAAACAGGTTCAATCAAATTAAAATGCTCGTAATCCATGATATTTGCAACAGGGTGAGACAAATATTACCTTAGTTATACATTGAATCTGCACCATTATTGGAGCAGAATTTAATGCGGTTTTAAGCGATACCTCCATAACTGTTGATGCTAGTTAGACCCTATCGGGGTCTTCCCATGACAAACATATTACAGTTTTGTGAGTCCCAAGCAAGTCAGAAAGACATATTGAAAGGAAAAGAGCAGGGCAAAGGTACGCTTGAAGGCACAGTGGCCCCCAGGAAGGGGGCACCGGTACGAAAGTTTGTGCACAGTATGGTCTAAAGACCTTGAGAGAGTACCTGCAGTTTCCTGGCAGTACCCCCTTCCTGCCCGCTCTGATGCCCTAAAAGATACCCAATATATCTGAGAAACTGGAAGTGGCTCCAAAACTCATCTCTTGACCACTGTCAAGCAAATGTGCATGAAAAATCAAGAATTAGAGGCCGGGAGAAGATTTCTGGGTCCTAATATCTATTTCTGTGATTTGATGGTCATAAATAGGCTTTTGGATCCAGAAGTCTTCTCCAGGCCCCCGTTCGGTAAAGTCCAAAAGCCAATATGAAAGTTTTTTTTAAAAATATTTTATAGTTCAGAGCTTTCTATATTATAATGTGTTGATTGAGCATGTTTGTTTGTGCAAAATTAATACTATTAAGCCTTTGGGTGGTGTCGCCATAGAAACGATTCGCACTTAAAGTCAAACATGTTTTTATTGAAATTAAAGTTTATTAAACTTGTGTCTATATCATTGTCAGGATCACTAAATCAGCCTGGATCATGTACATCAAATAAAGAGCATTTAATTTATTTAGCATATGACCTTTATGTTCAAACATTTTATTAAACTGTAACGTTATTACAAAAAAAGTTTATTACACCTTGTTAACATTTTTGTACGTTTTTAGACCAAAACCAAAGAAACACACATTCCCTTAAAAAAAAAAAATATATATATATATATATATATATATATATATATATATATATATATATATATGTACACATACATACAGTCACATATCAAATAATAATATTAATTTAAAAAAAAAACATTATAAAAAAATAATAATAGTACCAATAGACAATATAAATATCCCACCTGTTAACAGATGCAATGCTACCTATGACGTTACTGCTGGAGTGGGTAAATTGAACAGCAATGAAACAACAAATAAAAGACCACCTGAACGCCATACCTCAAAAAATCTAGCAGGAGTATCCATTGCTCAACCCCACCCTATGACATCTCTTCTAATAGTGCCTGTGACGATAAAAGGACAAGAGGTGAAGGCGGTACTGGATACTGGGAGCACATACACCCTTATGCAGGAGAGCCTCTGGAGACAGTTAGGAGGGGAAGCTAAACCTGACCCTTCAGCCCCTCTTCAACGGTTCATTATGGCTGATGGAAAGATGCACCAGGCGATTAACAAGAGATCAGTCTGTTATGAGTGGCATGACAAGGTATGCAGGTTGGACACCTATGTAATGAAGGATGCTCACCTGGCCTTTCCCCTTATAGCTGGTCTGGATTTCCTGAGGACCGCTGAAGCCATAGTGGACGTGGGAAACTGGAGATATGGTCTAAAAATGGGCAAAGGATATGTTTATCATCCATTTCTAACTGCACTTCTAAATCCTCTACTGTCTTCACGACTAATGGGTGAAAACATAGGTACGACCGCTGCGGTGAGTCTCTACATTTTTACCTCCAACCCTGGAATTCAGCAACATATGACTTACCCACACAAGTTGTTCCCAGCTGGGACTCCGACAATCAGGATGAATTAAAAAAGCTGATGGAAAATTGGCCTCATACCACCTCTCAAGTCCTGGGAAAAACATCTGTGGAACAACACAAAATTATACTTTCTGACGAAATGCCCTTGAGATCCAGAGCTTATAGGGTCTCTCCATTCAAGAGGAAGATTATTGATGCACAAGTAGAACAAATGCTACGAGACCATATCATCGAGCCTTCTTTCTCTCCTTGGTCATCACCTGTAGTCCTGGTCCCTAAACCCGATGGTTCGTACAGGTTCTGTGTGGACTATAGGAGGCTGAATAGTAAAACCATCCCTGACGCTTATCCAATGCCAATCATCCACGACATCTTGGAGTCCATGGAAGGCGCCTCCTGGTTCAGCACATTGGATTTGCAGTCAGGGTACTGGCAGGTTGAAATGGAGGAATGTAGCAAAGCCAAAACAGCCTTCATCACCTCCCAAGGACTATTCCAATTCTGCTCCATGCCATATGGATTACGGAATGCCGCTGCCACCTTCCGGAGGCTGATGGAGAAGGTCCTAGCAGAGTTGAGAGGGAAGTTTTGCTTTGTCTATATTGATGACATCATAATCTATTCAAGGTCTTTATCAGAACATGTCCAACACCTGAACACCATTCTACAGAGACTAAACCAAGCTTCACTTACACTAAATATGAAGAAGTGTCACTTCTTTAAGAAGCAGCTGAAGTTTCTTGGACATATAGTCTCAGAGAAAGGGGTGGAGGTCGACCCTGAAAAGACCCGAGCGGTAGCTGACTATCCTCCTCTCAAAGACATTAAAGCTCTCCAACGCTTCTTGGGATTAGCTGGGTGGTACCACAAGTTCATTCCCCATTTCGCCGACATCACAGCTCCATTAAACAACCTAAAAAAGAAAGGAGTTAAGTGGGATTGGACTCCTGAGTGCCAAACCAGCCTGGAGACTATTAAACAACTATTACAAAACCCCCCTGTATTGATGCAGCCTGACCTCAATCAACCTTTCCAGGTTCATACAGACGCCAGTGATGTGGGCTTAGGAGCCATCATTACCCAGCAAACTCCTGAGGGGGAAAGGGTAATAGCATACGCATCACGAACATTGCGTGGACCTGAACTGAATTATTCAACGGCTGAAAAAGAGTGTCTAGCTGTAGTCTGGGCGGTGGAAAAGTGGAGACATTACCTTGAAGGAAGACAGTTTGACGTTTACAGTGACCATGCTGCCTTAACTTGGGCCTTCAACAGTCCTAAAACCTCCTCTCGGCTGACCCGGTGGACTCTTAGGTTACAGCAATTCATCTTCCAAGTACATCACAGAAGAGGATGTCTGAACCTGGGACCAGATGCCTTGTCACGAGCCTGTGAATCTCAAGAAAGTGAAAGTGTGCCCTGTCTAGCCATAATAAAACCAAAATGTGCCTCTGACATACCCCACACGTTACAGGAAATCTCACAAGCGCAAAGTCATGACAATACGGTGTCTCTCCTCCAACTGTCCCAAAAAACCAGAAAGGTTCAGGATAACCAAATCACCTTTGAGGTCCACCAGGGGGTGTTATATTGCCGGGTTCCTGTCAAGAACAATGGAAATAAATTCCAACTGGTCGTTCCTCAGGCATTAATTCCTGGTTTCTTGCACTACGTACACGATAACCCGCTGGGAGGACATCTGAGACGGCTGAAAACCTTACTGAGGCTCTTGGAGGTGGCGTGGTGGCCAACTGTCCGTAAGGATGTCTGGGAGTATGTAAAAGGATGTGAAACTTGTCAAAAATACAAACATGACAATACAAAACCCAGCGGTTTCTTACAGCATACACAAGTGACAGAACCAGGTCACACTTGGGGGATGGATTTCATGGGACCTTTCCCGACCAGTAAGAAACGAAACGCTTACTTACTGGTGTTTGTGGATTATTACACCAAATGGGTAGAGATGTTCCCCCTTCGAGATAGTAAGACCCCTAAGATCGTAAAAATTCTAAGGGAAGAAATCTTCACCCGTTGGGGGGTGCCAAAGTACCTCATTTCCGACCGGGGGGCCCAATTCACCTCCAATGTGCTCGCTGAGCTCTGCAGGTCCTGGGGAAGCATCCAAAAACTTACTACCAGCTATCATCCTCAGACAAACCTGACAGAAAGAGTAAACAGGACGTTAAAAACAATGATTGCGTCATATGTGGGACAACATCATGATAGATGGGACCAGTGGTTGCCTGAATTAAGGTTTGCCATCAACACAGCACATCATGAAACTACAGGTAGAGCACCTGCTGAATTAATGATGGGCAGACAGCTACATGGTCCACTGGAGAGGTTAATCTTCAAAAACCCCACTCCTGACCAAACCTCATATAATATAGTTGAAAGACAGACCATCATGGCAGAGGAGGTAATGCACCAAGTAGGTGTACAACAATCTAGACAAGCTAGATATTATAATGCCCGACAGAAAGATGCGCAGTTTCAGCCGGGTGATCTAGTCTGGGTTAAAACTCACCCTCTCTCGTCTTCCTCGAATAAATACTCTGCTAAGCTAGCGCCCAAATGGGAGGGACCAGCTGAAATAATAAAAAAAATGGGGCCAATAAATTACACCGTTCGCTGGGGAGACCCATGTAAAACAGACATTATAAATGTGGTTAACTTGAAACGCTGGTACGGACGATCTCCTCCTATGCCGAAGGCTGGGGGGGGGAATCTATGTAGCGTGGCCACATAAGGGGAGGTTTTATATTAAGGTTTATGACTTTAAATGTGTGTCATTTATTCTTAATTGTTATATTGCTTTCTCCTGTTATCTGTCATTCCCCTCAGCTGTTGTGTGTTGTTCCCCGATCTCTGTTCACGCGAGATCTTCGCGTGAATTCATGTTACGTGTTTTCCTGTCACGTAAACAGGAACTAACTGTCAGTTTCTATTTAAAGAACAGCTATGCCGGTGTTCGACGCTCATTTGCGAGTACGCACTTCAAACCCGTTCATTCATAAATTGGAATACGCTGGTGACTGACCTGGGAGCGCTGAGACGCCGTTCCTCCTGGAGGTATTTCGTTTGGCTCGTAGCCAGGATTACCTTTTATCAGAGGACTTTGGGCATTCATCAATTCATCACTCCATCACTTGATCACGCTCACGGACGATACAAACACCCGGTGAGGCTGATCTGAACACTGTATATAACTCGGTGCACACTGGACATCACTTTTACTTGTATATACACTTTGTTTGTTATTATTGTAAATATTATTGGTTTGTTAATACACTTGGTTTATGGGTATTTCATCAGTGTTGCTATTTATTTTCTCCACATCATTTACTATCATTAGAAACGGTACGGAAGATCCCAAAATAGTGTAAACTCCACTTAATGGTATTGGAGAGTGTTACAACGTATATATACACATATACACACACATGCATACACACACACACTCAGGAATTAAAAAGGAGGAAGGACGCTAAGAGACTTGAAGTAAGCAATAAAGGGATGCCATTTTTTTTAAAGAAATTACTTCTCCCAGAACATCTTACTTTTTCCAGTTTCAGAAAAGACATGGTATCCACTAGCCATTGGGATGTTGATGGAGGTTTATTAGATTTCCAGTGGAGTAGACTGCGGCGCCTGGCTAACAAAGAGGTAAAAGATTAAATATCCAGTTGTTTGGAATTAAACTGTGACCAATTCTTCGGTACCCCAAAAATTGCTATAGCGGGGCAAACATCAATTCTCATTTTTAACACTTCAGACATAATTGACCCAAAAAATATGCAACATAGGACAATTAAAAAACATATGACTAAAATTGCACCGAGCAGCATGACATCTGTCACATCTATCTTCAATATTAGGAAATATTTCAGATGGAGAAATGAATTCTATTTGTATGAGGCCAAGACGTACACAAATACTACACGACTGTATTCTGTCCAGTGCAGCCGCCCACCAGTCCTCTTCAAAACTTTCTCCGAACTCCCCCTCCCACGCTCGTTTAATTTTGTCAATAGAAAAATCATCTAAACCTAAAAGACAACTATACATTCTAGAAACTTGTGACCTGTGATGTGGATTGAATTGCAGAAATTCTTCCCATACTTGCATCGGGGGCAGAGATGGGTAGTTATCCGCCGCTATCTGCCTGTCTGAGACCTGGTTAGTTGAAAGTTTCCTGGACTCCATGTTACAACTAGCCGGTTTTTCTCTACACCGTGCAGACCGCACTGCGTGCTCACAAAAACTATGTGGAGGTGGGGTTGGCTGTTACATCAATAGCAACTGGTGCTCTGATTGTAAAAACTTGTCGCAAACCTGTTCTCCAGAGTTAGAGTCTCTCACGGTGATGTGTAAGCCCTTTTACTTGCCTCGTGAGTTTTCTTCTGTTGTTTTGATGGTTATTTATATTCCCCCGGACGCTCCTTCTCCGGTGGCTCTGCAGCAACTTGTGTATAATATCACAGAGGTAGAAAATAATAATCCTGATGCCGCCATGTTTGTGCTGGGAGATTTCAATCACGTCTCCTTGAGGAAGGCACTCCCCAGATACAAGCCCCAAATCCAGATTGCTACTAGGAAGGATAAAACACTGGATCAGTGCTACTCTCCTATTCCTGAGGCATATCATGCTGTGGTTAGGGCCCCTTTGGGTGAGTCCGACCACAACACTATCTTTCTTATTCCAAAATATCGCCAGAGACTTAAAGTGGCGAAACCAACTGTTAAACTTTTTAGGAAATGGTCCCCACAAGCTATAGACACATTACAGGACTGTTTTGACTCCACCGTATGGAGCAATTTTTGGTCTGATGGTCAGGATATTAACATCTTTACTGTTACCGTCACATCCTATATTCAATTCTGTGAGGGTGTTTGTATTCCTACAAGAGCTGTTCATGTCTTTAATAACAGTAAGCCCTGGTTTAATAATGAAGTGCGAGTTCTATGTAAGGCAAAACAGGCTGCTTTTAAGAGTGGTGATATGGGTCAATACAAATTACTGAAATATGAATTCCAGTGAGCTGTGTTAAAATCCAAGGCTTCCTATAAAGCTAAGCTTGAAAACAAATTACATGCAAATGACATCAAAGGTGTTTGGCGTGGGCTGCAGGACATTACTGATTATAAGATCAAACACCATGTTCCTGTCAGTGACCCCTCTCTTCCTGGGAGGCTAAATGACTTCTACTGTCGTTTTGACAGTGGAAGTCACTTGCCCCCACCCTGCTATAGAGAGCAGGGGGACTCTCCACCCACTATCTCTGAGCATGATGTTAGGATCTTGCTCCGTCAGCAGAACATCAGGAAGGCGGTGGGGCCTAACGGCGTAATGACTGCTACTTTAAGACACTGTGCTGATCAATTAACATCTGTCCTCACTTTTATCTTTAACTGGTCTCTTCAAATTGATATTGTGCCTGCTTGTTTTAAATCCGCTGTGATCATCCCAGTGCCAAAGAAGGATAGGATTTCGTGTCTTAATGATTATAGGCCTGTGGCTTTAACTTCTGTCATTATGAAAGTGTTTGAGCAACTGATATGTAAACACCTGTCCAGTATTTCACTTGACCCCCACCAATTTGCTTATAGAGCAAATAGTTGTGTTGATGACGCAGTTTCACTATGTTTGCACTCTATTCTTCAACATCTGGAGTTCAAATCTACATATGCACCTAGGTGTTAGAACATCACTTTGCAAATGGATTTTTAATTTTTTATGTGATAGGAAGCAGGTGGTTAAAATGGGTGATTACGTCTCGCAGTCAAAATTTCTGAACATTGGCGTCCCACAGGGCTGCGTCCTATCTCCACTTCTGTTCTCTTTATACACACAATTCTGTCAATCACACAGTACAATCACACAGTTCTGTCAATCACACAGTTTTTTTATTCAAGTTTGCTGACGACACTTCTGTAGTTGGTCTTATTACTAATGGAGATGAGTCTGACTACCGCAGAGAAGTGGAGGGGCTGGTGAAATGGTGCGAAAGTTTTAACTTGTCACTTAACATCTTAAAAACAAAGGAACTGTTAGTGAATTTTAGAAAGACCTCTAGTCTCCTCCCTATGCTCTGCATAAATGGGGTGGAGGTTGAGAGGGTCACTTCCTTCCAGTTCCTTGGGACTACAATCCAGGAATCCCCATCATGGGAGCTTAACACTAATATTAAGATCAGTAAAGCACATCAACGACTCCACTTCTTGCGGCAGCTCAAAAAGTTTGGTGTCAGCCGAGTTGCCATGACCCACTTTTATAGGTCAACTATTGAAAGCGTCCTTACTTTTTCCATGCTTGTCTGGTTCGGTCATACAACAGCTCAGGACAAAACTAGGATGGAAAGAGTAGTACGCAGGGCTTCAAAAATCATAGGCTGTAGCCTCCCTTCACTATCTTCACTCTTCTCCACTAGAATAATCAGAAAGGCTAAAAGCATCATAGCGGACCACTTTCACCCTGCTCACCATCTCTTCAATCTCCTCCCATCAGGAAGAAGATATAGGAGCATTAAGACTTCCACATCACGCTTCAGAGATAGCACCTTCCCTCTGGCTATTAGACATCTGAATTTGCACTGACTGCTAGCAGAACCTTACTAACTGCAGGCACTGTGCACTTTCTGGGCTGTTGGTTTTTTTTATTTTTTTTATTTATTTTATTTATTTATTTTTTTGAACGTCTGCAGGGTTCTAGTCTAATGTTTTATTGTTGTTGGGGACTGTTGGTGTACTTTTGATGTCTGTCTTTAGGTCATTTTTGTCTGAGAGTTGTACCAAGACAAATTCCTATCAACTTGTTGACATGGCAATAAATTATTATTATTATTATTATTATTATTAGTTAGAGAATAAGGTAGCAGAGCAGTGTCTAATCTGCAAAAACCGATACAGGTGTGACCCTGATAGCCCCAAATCAGAAGATAGTTGTACGTAGCTACAAAACGTGCCATCTCTGTAAAAGTCTCGAAAACATCTCAAGCCCTTTGAGTGCCACTGCTTAAGTACGGGATCATTAAGAGAGGGGGAAACATATGATTTCTCAACAGCGGCATCAATGTTAAAGCAGAAGTACATTTAAAATGTCGCCTAAACTGACACCAAATCCGAAGGGTAGATACCACTACTTGATTAAGTGTCAAGGATGCTGAAGAGACATTAAAAGATAGGGGTGAAGTAAGCAAGGCCAGCAGTGAAGTAGATATACATGAGTTTGCTTCCAATCTGCACCATGGCGCAGTGGACGAACTGAGCCAAAATGTTATCTTGTGAATATTAACTGACCAAAAGTAAAACATGAAATTGGGTAACGAGAGCCCACCATTTAGTTGGCATCTCTGAAGCAATGATTTACAAATTCTGGGCATTTTTCCACCCCAAAGAAAGTCAATGACAATCCGATCAATAGATTTAAAAAAATGCTTAGGGATAAACAGAGGAATGCACTGAAAGGCAAAAAGAAACTTGGGCAAAACATTCATTTTCACCACATTGATCCTACCTATCAACGATAGAGGCAGATTGCTCCATCGCTGAAAATCAGACTTAGTCTGTTCCAACAAAGGGGAACGATTAGCAGATACAAGAGAGGACAGAGTAATATTAATGCCAAGGAATCTAAATCCTGCTTTGCTTAGTTTTAATGGAACAACAGACTGCAAAAGACCCATAGCCAACGCATTCATCGGAAAACACTCACTTTTGTGAAGATTTATTTTGTATCCAGAAAAACATTGCAACATAGATAAAATAATTGGAAAACTCGAAATCGGGTTAGATACATATAATAAAAGATCATCAGCATACAGTGACAGCCTAGTTTCAATGCCTGACCTCACCACTCCTTGCAGCAATGGAGAAGACCTCGGAGCAATCGACAATGGTTCAATGGCTAGGGCGAACATCAAAGGGGAAAGTGGGCACCCTTGTCGAGTTCCCCTTCCCAGTCTAAAATAGCTGGATCTATTGTTATTGGTGTGCACACTCGCCTGAGGAGAAGCATATAAAAGACGTATCCACTTCAGAAATTTGGATTTGGGGATACATTTATTAAGCACAGTGAAAAGATACTCCCACTCCACGCTATCAAACGTTGAGTGAAATAACAACTTCAGGTGTCTCGGAAGAGTGTTTAAGATGAATTATATTTAAAAGAGTCTGCACATTGAAGAATAAATGTCTTCCCCTGATGAGCCACATAACTTAGGATCCTTGTCTCTTTTTAGAAGCAGAATTATGGATGCTTGTGTAAGCGTCTCTGGTAGGAAGCCACGCTCTAAGGATTCTGAATACACTGACAAAAGTAATGGAGACAATTTGTTCTGAAATTTCTTCAGAAACTCGACAGGAAAGCCATCGGGCCCAGGAGCTTTATTGCCATGCATCCTTTTAATTGCCTGATTTATTTATTTTGTATCTATAGGGGCTTCGAGATCCCTGACAACAGCTGGGGTAATTGCAGTAAAATCTAAATTCTGTAAAAAGGATGTCATATCTTGGGTATCAGATGGAGATTCAGATGTGTATAGGGACAAATAAAATGATTTAAAGATGGCATTAATACCTTCAGGATCAGATATCAAATTGCCAGATAGGTCCTGACTTTGTGGGATCAGACGGTTAGCTGCTTGACGTCTTAACTGATGAGCTAAGAGGCGACCAGCTTAATCACCATGTTCATAGAAAGTACTACGAGAATGCAATAGAAGCCGCTCAGCATCATCAGTCAGAATGAGATCAAGTTCAGCTTGTAAATCTAGGCGTTGTTTAAATTGATCACGTGAATGGGAATAGGTAAGCTGCTGATCAATCTGAAAGATACTAGAAGTGAGTTCACGTATCCTTGTGATGCACACTTTATTTGTATAAGAAATAATCTGTCCCCGAAGGTAAGCTTTAAGTGTTTCCTAAAGCAATGAATAAGAAACCACCCCATCTTGATTTGTAGCCAAAAAATTGTCAATGGAAGTTGAGATAAAATCAATGAATTTAACATCCGCATGGTCAGAGATAACAATAGCATGGTAAGAAACAGATGTTACTTTGGATATTAGGGAACTATCTATAAAGAAATTATCAATACGGGAGTACGACTGATGGACTTGCGAGAAAAAAGAAAATGTCTTATCTTGAGGGTTATAAAATCTCCATGGATCAACACAACCATTTTTGGACATGAATTCAACTATTGCTCTAGACATAGATGATAGTCATTGTCCTGGAACTAGAACGGTCCATAGCAGGATCAATTACACAATTAAGATCTCCGGCAAAAATAAGTGAATGACTATTTAATGAGGGGAGGATCTCAAATAACTTGTTTATAAAATCTGGATCCGGTTTCCCATGCCTTGTATGTTCCAAGTTAAGAACCTTATTGTGGAGCCAACTGGGTTTAATAGATTAACATGAGAACTAGCCATTTACTCTAGCAAACTAAACTGATCCCCTTGGGGACATATATATATACATATATATATATATATATATATATAACCCCCCATCCCAACAACCCCACCCACACACCCAAGCACATCTAATGTCCACATCCCCAAATGATGCGAACCCATGTGCAGTCTCAACCCATACAACAGCTGCTTGCGATTAGAGATTAACAAAGAGAAGATGGAGACCTGCAGAATACAAGTCAATAACAAAAAAGCACTAGAACAGACATTATTCATTAACCAATAACATTGCACTTATACATTAAAATATGAAAACAGTATGACTTGTAATTAAACAGTAAACATAATATAAAAAGAAAAAAAATCGTATGAAGATCAAAAAGGAGAGCGAAGTAAGGAAAGAAAGAAAAAATACTAAATCACATTCGCAGTAGACCATAGTACAGTGTCCCATGCGTACAACAAAGGGTTAACTTGCCCTACTCACATGTCTACACATAAACACTTACGAGTCACTAGAAACACTCTGGTGAGGCTGTAAAGATTTGACATAAGTTTTTGCCAAATCCGGTGAGTTGAACTGCCTTTCGACCACGTTGAAAGTAACACGCAGTCTAGCCGGATGAAGAAAACCAAACTTTACCCCAGGAATTAAGCGCAATTGCTGGCGAACCTCATTGAAGGCAGACCGGGCACGAGCAATTGTTGCTGTAAAGTCCGGGAAGAGTGATAATGCAATCTTGCCACAATGACTCGCGGACGCTCCCCCGGTCCTGGCTTCGGCTGTAAAGTGCGACGTGACCGGTCAATAATGATGTCCTTGTTGATGCCAAGTGCCTCTTGAAGTAGCTTGGAAATCGCCACAATAGTAGATGCTCTCCCTTCCTGAACTCCAATTATCCTTGTGTTACGACTTGATCTGGCTTCCAGATCTTCGCACTTATCCTCCAATTTTACCACAACGGCCGAAAGAAACTACCTTCTCCTGGAGCACAGTGATGTCATCCATCGGTTCACAATATTTCTGCCAGATCATTACGCAATGATGAAAGTATCTCAGTTTTAAGAGACTGTGTATCGTCAAGAGTCAACACGATTTTAGTGCACTCCTCAGGGCTGGCCAAATCACGCTCTGCCGAGGATACGCTTGCTGTAGCAGGCCGCTGTTGCGATGTTTGTGCATTATCCCTTTTACTGCTTTTAGTTTTCATTTTTGTTGCAAGAGATGAAAACAACACTTAGACACTTAGTAATATACGAAAAGGTGCGTAATTATCGAAATATGAGATTCTGCAGGACCTCCCGCGACCACGTCCTATTCCATAACTCACCTAACCAGAAGTCCTAGCATATGACCTTTATTTAGTTGAAAATCAATATGACTTTATTGATTAACACACAAAAAAATCCACTAACTATAATAACAGAAATGGATCAAACAAGTATTTCTTTATATTCTGTAGGACCAGGAACGTGCAGAAGAAATGGTCAGGCTCATGAGGTGGTGGTGGTGAAGTTGGAGGACCTAACCAACTTCTGAAATGGTGAAAGCTTGCAAAGCCAGAATGGGGGAGGGTCTCAAACAACTAGTGCAGATGCAGCTCTAAAAACAAAAAGATCAAATTGCTGAATACATGTGCCATGACTCGGAACCTGCGAAGAGGTTTTACGAAGTCAGTTCAACGGTCTCCGAAGTCAATAGGATTAGAAAACTACAGCGGTTGAGCCTTGAACAAGGTTGAACCGCCCGCACGGTATAAAAAAAAAACCTGCAACACTTCTGATTGTTACATTATTGTTGTTTTCGTGTTGATATATTTTGTGGTACATCTGGTTTCTGTGTGAGTATGCTGGTGTTTTATTGTATGACTTATGTTGACAGGAATCTGAAGAACCTGAAGGGGGAGGACAACATCCGTCTACCTCCAAGAAAGTACGTTTACTGACCCGTTTCAAACTTTCTAAAATGTATATGTTGTTAGTGTTTGATGGGATGTACTGGTGATTTTATTTTGTACTTCATGTCCACAGGAAGCTGGCACAGTGAGGGAGGAGGAGTGAGATGGGGACATTTTTGGCAATTACAGTTTGGACATTCTTGCCCTGAGGTTCTAAAGACAAAAACGGACTCCATGAAATGGTATAGCCTGCTGTCTAACACAAACACTGAATAAAATATATGAATCTTAGAAATTCTCATGTCATTAATGATCTTACTCATTTTCTCCTTTTACTCCATGGAGACTGTTAACAGACTGAAATGCAGGGAATCAAGCCAGTACACCCTTAAACACTTGTCTAACATCTATCCTATGTTGTTAGAATTTAATTTATGAAGTAATATTAGCCAGCAATACTATTGAGATGTTCCTGCTGCAATAAAATCATGTTCCTTGGATTTGTTTTATAAAGTGTATTGTTGACCTTAATTTAGTGGATTATAACAAAAATTAAAAGAACATAATCAGACACATCAAATAATGGTTTTCATGTAGATTTCTGTCTCTTCAATTCATTCTTACAGTGCACAACTTGTTGCACATTTTATCATTGCCCCTTGTGCCCTTCACTGAAGCCAATGACTCAAAAGAAGATTCAAAATCATTGGGAAGGCCATGTAAAAAAAGGCATTCATTTTCAAAGGTAAATGTATTACCTTAATGCAGTTGTGGCTGTGAAATCAAATGCAACAGCTGTTTAATCTTGATTGTCAACATCTATCTGATTTGCATACTGTGTTAAGTTTGTGTTTAACCTTGGCTTTGCATTTTTATTAGCTCAACTACGTACTGGACATAGAGAGACCAGGGAATGAGCTGATTGTCCGAACAGCAAAGACAGGCCTTGATTTACAGGTAAAAACATCAAAAACATCAAATTTGAACCATTATATTTAGAATTGTTTTGTAATTCTTATGTGAAAATGCACTCATACCTTTCTTTCATTATATATAAGGGTTTGCCAAGACAACCGTATGGAAAAGACTGTGGTATATTTATGTTGATGGTATTTATTAATACTCTGTTTTTGCCTTATTCTGACATATTTTTCATTTATAGTCCGCATTGTACATGGTGCTGGATGCCCCATTTGACTACACAATTGTGAGTATTAGGAATGCTTGCTGTACCTTTGAGATGATTTCGTGAGAACGCCTGTCCGATGCCCTGAGGAAGCAATCAGCAACCCAGCCAGAATCCTGAAGTGGTCATCTAATGACTGCCTCGTTCAGGTCTTCTTGATGGCCTCTGTAATAGAATAATGGTCAATACCACAAAAAAATCTGTTTGCTGGTTAATTGTTTAGTAACGAGTAGAATTAGAAGCTCAATCGAATGCATGACTTAGCCGAGTTCTTTGGATGAAGCTGTAATACTTACTCAGGGATTCGTACAGGCATTTCTCCGCCATCTCAATAAACTGGAAGTACAGCTCCACATCCATCAAGCTGTCTGACATTTGAAAATATACAAATATTATAATAGTGATAATAACAGTTTTACAGATATTTGTAAGTAATTCAAATGTAAAGTTAAACGTTTAATACCAAGTGACTAAAAGCGCACTCTATTGGCACTAGACTAAATGGTAAAACTTACCAGATTTATTCTTGGCCACATCCTGCAGGCTTCTCTCCCTTTAGAAAGGGTCTTGGGACCTGCTGGGCACCCTGGCTCTCCAGCACCTGGATCCGGCTCCGTAGGGTCGTCACCAGCGCCCGCAAGTCAATGACCCTACAGACAAGCCTGCTAACCCTCACACGCCTCCTATATTCTTTCCCCTCTTCTCCATCATCCTGCTCCTGTGTCTCCTCTTCTAGAGGAGGAGGGGGTGACGGAGGGAGCTACCATGGGGGGATCTGGGTTGGATGTTCGCAGCTCCTCCAGCTTATCCACCACCACCCTCCTCTTGATCCTGAACATTTCTTCTCCTCCTTCTTCTTGGTCCTACAGAATATATAGAAATGCTTATTTGACCAATTTATGTTATTGTAAATGAGGTTAAGCTCATTGTTTTGTTTGCATCTCTTTTTTTATACAATACTAATTCAATTCACACTCCACAATAAATAGAATTTACATCTTGTTTCGTGAACATGTTTTCAATTACGGAGTTCAATGTAATTGTCATATTTGTTCTGGTGTTTAAAGATTTTAGAGAAAATAATTAATAAATGTTTGCCTGGGTTGTGATAATATTGTATTGTATTGTATTGTATTGTATTGTAAACACCTTCATTGTTTTGAAGTGGAGGTTGCTCAACAATAACATCACAAATATTTCAATCAAATGAGTCTGGAAGTTACTGCTCATACCTAGATTGATGGCCACCTTCTGATGTTTGTGATCCTCTTTTTGTTCATTATTGCACCTCCACTAAATTAATGCAAACAATACACTTTATAAAAAACATAACTGCAAATCTTATAAAAAAACAAGGAACAAGACTTTATTGATTAAAACATGATCTTCAGGATAGCTGTAGCAACCGTGATGGTGGATGAATATAAAGAAATACTTTGACCAGTTTCTTTTATTATAGTTAAAGTGTATTGTTTGTGTTAATAAAGTCATATTCCTTGTTTTTAATTTTGTTTTGCAGTTATGTTTTTATAGTTAACAAGTTGTAGTTTTTTTGTGTTAATCAATAAAGTCATATTGATTTCCAACTAAATAAAGGTCATATGCTAAATTAATTAAATGCTCTTTTCAAGTTTCTTTATTTGATGTACATGATCCAGGCTGATTTAGTGATCCTGACAATGATATAGACACAAGTTTAATAAACTAACACTGCATCAGAGCGGGCAGGAAGGGGGTACTGCCAGGAAACTGCAGTTAGTCTCTCAAAGTCATTAGACGATACTTATCAACAAGCAATCTAATGAGGCGTTGGCTCAAAATATCATTACATAGTTTACATATTGATAACAGCTAAATGTTGACAATTCAAAAAGACAAATCTTAATAAATGTGCCAGTGTGAGTCACCCACAACTGCACATGGACTTCCCAATGATTTTGAATCTTCTTTTGAGTCACTGGCTTCAGTGAAGTGATTTCCACAAAGCATATTAATCCAAAGAAGCTTTTCAGCATTTGTTTGAAATTATAATCATTAATTATAATAATGTAATTAGATCATTTATGACACTTTACGTGGACATCTACCCACAGTGGTAAGAAGGCCCTCGTTGTTGACTGGAGGAGGAGGAGGAGGAGGAGGGACGTCCTCAATTTTTTATGTGAATACATTGGAAATGGGATGGTCCATTTCATATATGTGTTCTAGTGATTATGCTGATTGACTACATGGTCTAATGTTTACTGAAAAGGTTGCAAGAAGAGACTGATACTTACCTCCCTAGATCTCAATTTAGATTTCCGCCGTCTCCTCTCAGCTGCCCTGAGGTCAGTCCAATGTTCACGAAGGACGTCAGACAGCCAGGGGCTGGGTGGTGTAAGAGGAAAGGACAGATATTGTCTAGACAGGTTGTTAAAGTAGAGCTTAGTGTGTCTGCGGCAGTGTTTACATCAAGGGTGGAAATTACCTTTTGTGATGAAATTAAAAACTTGTCAGTAGAACCACTGTTGTATCCAGGCCGAATGCTCGCAGTACACCTGAAACCACTGTGGAAACAAGAAAGACAGTAACTTGCATACATTTCCAATTAACCATTACAGCATTTCACAGGGACAAACTCCTTCAAGCTGTTTAAATAGATGAACTTACAGTAAAGCCTTCCACAGCTCCTGGGCGCTGAAAGTGACGGACGACCATGACTATTTGAAGACAAGGCTGGATCTGGAGCAGACAAACCCACAGCTCCATAACAAGTGCCAGATTTACAAGGAGATGCTAGATGGGAGAGTCATGTTGAATTGAACAAAGTAGTGATCGGAGACATGTAAAGGAGTAACAAGAATATTTGAGTTGGTACAGTTACGTGTAAAAATGAGGTCCTGCTGGTTGCCCGGTCTGTGAGTTGCGGTGATGCTTAGTCTTTCCAAGTCAAATGAGGCCAGAAGAGCATTCAGTTCAGTGGCCTGGGGCTTTACTTGGTGTATGTTGAAATCACTAAGAACTACAAACGACTTTATCCAAACATGTTTTTATTGAAATGTGTTAGTTTATTAAACTTGTGTCTATACCTTTGTCAGGATCACTAAATCAGCCTGGATCATGTACATACTCTCGAGGTCATTGGATGATACTGTGCACAAACTTTCATACCGGTGCCCCCATCCTGGCGGGCACTGTGCCATCAAGAGTCTGTTTTTTTATGTAGGCCCATATGACTGCGTCCTGTTTTTTTTTACCATGGTTTTTACCCTCCTAACGCAAGTTCCCGATGGGCTAGGACCGCCAAACTTTACTAGGTTTGTCTTACCATGACCATTGACATTCCATGACAATCGTGTTGTTGGCATATTCTCGGGCAATGTTGCTGTGTAAAACGTACCCTTTTTACTGATCTTGACCCCTGTGTCCTTTGCTATCTTTTGGGGCGTTAGAGCGGGCAGGAAAGGGGTACTGCCAGGACACTGCTGGTATTCTCTCGTGGTCATTAGACGATACTGTGCGCAAACTTTTTGTCACCTTCCTGGCGGGGAGCGGACTGAGATCCTGCGGGCATTTTGGGGGATTTGTAATTTAGTGCAATTTAAACAGAATACTTGTTACTTTTACTAAATTACATTTGCAAAGAGAAATAGTACTTTTTACTCATTACAATTTTATTAAGACTTTGAAAGTACTAGTTACATTTTTACAGTTAGTTGTCTTGAATGAAGCTGCCTCGTCACAGCATCCAACGAGACAAACAGAAAATAAGTTATATACTAATGAGTGTCGCATGGCAGCTGTGTGGACAAATTTTTACAAATCGACTCCATTGTGAAAAAGGCCCAGCAGAGGTTGTACTTCCTTCGCCAGCTGAGGAAGTTCAACCTGCCACCAGTGCTGCTGAAATAGTTCTACTCAGCAGTCATTGAGTCTGTCCTCTGCACTTCAGTAACTGTCTGGTTAGGTGCAGCTACGAAATCAGACATCAGAAGACTACAAAGGACAGTTCAGTCTGCTGAGAGGATTATTGGTTGCCCCCTGCCCCCCCCTTCAAGAACTGTACACTTCCAGAGTGAGGAGAAAGGCTGGTAAAATCACTCTGGACCCCACTCACCCAGCCCACTACCCTGTTGCCTTCTGGCCGGCGCTTCAGAGCTCTGAACACCAGAACCGTCAGACACAGGAACAGTTTTTTCCCTCAGGCCATCCATCTAATGAACAATTAAATTGCCCCATTGAGCAATAATTATGTGCAATACACAGTTTAATTTTAATTTTAATTTATATTATCCAACTTATCCACTTCTGCCATTACTTACATTGCTCTGTACATAATATACAGGTTTTTGTTCTTTATATAACAGATTGTATTAGATTTGCACTATGTGTGTGTATGTGGGTATGTATGAAGGTGAGTGTATGTGCGTATACCGGTATGTATAATTATTTATTCTTTTTTGTTTTTAATTACCTATGTCTTGCTGCTGTTTTTGGTATTGTTTGAATTGTTGTTGACTGGAAGCTCCTGTCACCTAGACAAATTCCTTGTATGTGTAAGCATACTTGGCAATAAAGCTGATTCTGATTCTGATTCTGAACATGCAACTGTCTGTGGAAGTGGAATTTTTTATCCGTTTGAGATGAGTTTAGATACTCATCAGATTTCATGGTTATGAATGTAGAAGTCAGAAATGATTATCCACATTGTAATAAACAAGTTTACTGTATATATACTGTATTAGCAAAATAATTAAATGTATCATTTATTTTTGCACTTGCAAAACCTTGAAATTCAAATAACATCAATGATTTTCTACTCCCAATTTGCTAATATTTTATTTGTTGTTAGGCAATTAATAATAACTTCAACCAAATATAGTAGTAGTATTAATAATAATAGATTTAATTTAATCCATCTGCGCAGAAATGTTATACAATATTTTCATTCTGAGGTTTGGTAGCAAAACAAATCACGAACCAACAACTTTTCTAATTTCCTTCAAAGATTCATGTACTTTTGGGTGCTTTGCATGGACATTTCAACGAAGACAATTGCGGTGTCTGAAATCGCCCACTCGTTCACTCATTCACTATTTCCTAAATAGTGAATGGCTGTGAGTGCACTATATTTCAGCAGTGAGTGAACGAAATGAGTGAGCTATTTCAGACGCTGACGTAAATTCCATGCGTCAGAGAACACTCGGGAGCTGTCGCAGACATTTGTCATGAACATTATACCTGTGTGGCTTCATGAATTAGATAATCTCTGTAATCTCTATATAGTTTATATATAATTTTATAATAGGCAATTAAATATTTAATTGTTGCATTAATATTTTTTTTTAATCATAATTCAATGATCATAATACAATTATGTATAGTTCAATACAGTTAATCTTTTCACAACTGCTCATTTGATATGCGTATTACATTAATGATAGAGAAATTACTTCAATTTATTTATGTTTATATTTTATTTTACATAAAAACAAGCACACATTTTTGCTGGGTTCTTCTTGTCAGTGTCCTCCATCCTAGTCCAAATGCAAACTTGATGCAAAACTTTGAGGCGTGCGTTGTTGGCTCGTCGACGCCACCAATCGGTAAGAAGTTATTAAGAAAAAATTAATTTAGCTGTAAACTAAATAAAGGAAGAATAGATCCATTGAACTCTGGAAAATTTCTTACAGGATATTTAAAAACTTAGACTTCAGTTTTTAGTTTACAGTTGAATGTATTTTGTATACATAAGATAAACTAATAAAAGCTACTGTTCAAAGATGATGTTAATAATACACAGATGTCAGTAGATCATTTGTGTATCTTATGTTTATATAAATAACTTTTTTTAAATGTCCAGAGGAATGGATTACACATTTAACATATATTACCATCACACATTTCCTTACACTATAGTAATTATATATATACTGTGAGTGGCAAAAACCACTCACAGTAATAAAACTAAAACTAGATAATCTGCAGAAAAATGTGTCCACTGTCAGTGTTGTTTTATTATAGGCTATATTATGTTTTTTTTATTAGTATTACTGCAGCTGTAATGTGTAGCCTATTAAAAATGTCCAAATTTAGATTTATACATGGTTTTCACTGGACAAGAAGGCTATGAAAATAAGTTGTCTGAAAAGACAATGTATGACCCTAAATGATTTACAGGCAATCTTGCAGCTGAAGGCAAGGCGGACGCCACCTGTAATGTGGGCATACCCACGATCTGGCAACTGGTGGGACACAATTGTTCCGGATTTCACCCCGTTACAATTCATGCAGAATTTCTGTGTATCCCCAGAATCGTTTGAGTACATCTGCAGTCAGGTCAAGCATGCCATGGGGAGAAGGAACACAAACTACCGTTTGTGTGTCCCAATCCGAAAGCGTGTGGCAATTGCCATCTGGAAACTGGCCACGGGTGGTGAATACAGGACAATCAGCCATCTTTTTGGGGTAGGCCTCAGCACTGTATTTATTTGTGTTCAGGAATTCTGCAACACAGTCATCAAGGTGCTCCTTCCCATCCACATAAGATTTCCTGATGCTGAAAAGTTGTTAGAAATGGCCACTTTCTTTAATAATCGTTGGAGAGTTCCACAGTGTGTGGGTGCAATTGATGGCAGCCACATTCCAATAATTGCACCAGAGGACTATCCACGAGACTATTTCAATCGTAAAGGCTGGCATTCTATTGTTCTGCAAGCAGTTGTGGATGGCAAAGGTCTTTTCTGGGATGTTTGTGTTGGCTATCCAGGGAGTGTGCATGATGCCCGAGTGCTACGACAGTCACATTTGTGGGAGGCCCTAAGTGACGGGGAATTACTAGGGCAAAACAAAGTGACCATCTCTGGCTGTGATGTTGGACATTACCTGATCGGTGATCCGGCATACCCCATGCAGAATTGGCTCATGAAGCCCTTTTCCGACACTGGCAGACTTACTTACCAGGATCGGTGCAACTTTGCTGTAGCGAATCATCCACCATTGACTCGAGCATTATTGTTGCAGAGTTCAGCGCCCTGGTCACCTGGCATGCCGAACCTCGCTACAGCCATCTCTCGCTGAATTTGCAGCAAAACCGGTTTCATCCGCGAAGCCCCGTCTAACTTACCCTGGACTTCTGCAGAGGACCAGACAAAGCAGCTTGTTTCCTCCTCTGACCACAACTGTTTTTGTTTAATAGCGTCCATCGTGTTTATCTGCTAATTCAAAAATGGCGGTCACAAGTTTCTGTTCGTCTTGATGGTCACGGTAACCCCGCCCCCAGCCGCTGACGTAAGCGGTTCTTACTTCTAGACCAGCAATGATTTGGTGCTACTTAAGAACCACTTTTACTGGTTCGGAGCTTGTGCTTTGGTGGTCGAAAAACAAAGAACCGATTTGAAACTAGGCTCTGGCTCCGAACCAGCACCAGCTCTGCCTTGGTGGAAAAGGGGTATGAGAGAGGCTGGACCGAGGACTTGTAGACCTGTTGAATGGCAGGTCCTTACCAGACATCACCGGCACCAACGTCACCTATGGGCACAAACCCACATTCACCGGACCAGACAGGACTGCTCATTCTGTGCGTGATTTCCTAGAAGACTGAATGCCAGTGTTCTGCCATGGCCAGCAAAGAGCCCGGATCTTAATCCCATTGAGCACATCTGGGTCCTGTTGGATCGGAGGGTGAGGGCTAGGGCCGTTCCCCCCCAGAAATGTCTGGGATCTTGCAAGTGTCTTGGAGCAAGAACTGGCAAATCTGGTGCAGTCCATGAGGAGGGTGGGTGCCTTCCTTAGCTCCTAAAAATGATTTAGGAGAGAATGATATATCTTACAGAGAAACATTACATTTTCATATAAAAAAGGCTCTGACTGCATTAAGTTGTTCAGTATGATTTTAAAGGAATACCTCACAAAGTTTACATAACCCTTGTAGAATCTTTAAGAGTTTTCTTTAAAAATGTGTTTTGTTTTTAATTCAGTACTGTACAACAGATATTGAAGTACACTCCACTAGAAAATAATAATTAATTATTTTTAAAAATGTAAATTGTCCTTAGTGATAAAGCTGTGATTGAGAGATCAAATGAGAAGTGCTATGCACAAACATCACAAAAGGCCACAGTCATTGACCCTGAAGGAGGACACATGATATTAAGAACCAAGTGCTTGTAAACTTTTTAAAAGAATAATTTGTAAATGTTGATATTATCTGAATTTGTGAAATGTATGTACATACTGTAATATCAAATAGCTACATTAATGCATTACTAAAAATAGCTACTTTTATGCATCATTAAAAAATATATCTTGCAAATGCTGCAAATGATGTAAATTTATAAGCAAAACTGTATATATTATTAAGATGAATTTACCTTGTAGGTTCTTAAATTTTTCCCACTTTTTGGCAGGGGTTACCACACCAAGCAACCCCAACTCTTTCAGAACCATTCTGTAGTACATGTAACATAAAATGATATAAATATTACCAATTACACATATCAAATGAACTAATAATTTGAGGAAAAGTCATCTACAAACTCACTCCAAGCTGGGCTGCGTTCCTGCGCACAGAGAAGAGATGTCCATTGGCCATCCTGCTCATTATGAGACGCGTTACATCCTCATCCATGCCTAAAACAATATAAAATCTTCGGTACATTATTTTCTAAGGCATATGCGAATACAGTAGTTACATGTTATAAATAATATATGTGAACATCCAACAAATTATCATTTGCTGCGTGAAATCTCAAAAAATGACGTTTGCTAGTTTTGAGTCAAAAATTGCATTTAAGCGGAGTTAGTGGCAATTATAAATTAATCCATCAATATGTATAATTTTACTTAGTTATATCTTGCTACAGATTTATTTGTATTAATAAAATAGTTACTTACATTTGTAAAAGTTGCCGCCTCCGGTGTTTGCGTCCGCCATTTGCAATTTTATTTCGCACTCTACCGCCGTCTCCGTGTTGGATTATGGGAAATAGGGGTCGGAGAGTGTACATCGTATGTACCCTCGAAATCAGATTGCATTGTGGGTAAGAGAGTGAACAAATGTAGGGAACGAGATGTAGGGAATTAATTCGGACACCACTACAAAATGGCAGACACCTGAAATAGTGCACTATTTAGTGGATAGGGGGCGGTTTCGGACACAGCTAATATATTTTGAAAGATCTCAAATGCCCAGCCTGATCACATGAACACGATGAGAAATTTTCTGGTTCATAACAGATATTGCAAAAAGTCCACTGTATAAACCTCCTTATCCTAAACCCAATCTGTAAAAACCAAATGTGAACAACACAATTGCTAAAGCAATCACATCATTTTGAGGTGCTTTTGTGACATAGATTTGCTGTTCATGACTCCTCCGGTCCCAGTTATATCGCTTATGCACGACTTCAATTCCAAACCATTCATTTAAATGAAAATGGACTGGTTTGTGAAGTGAGGTATAACAATATTTAATGAACTGATGAACCAGAGGGGTATTTATCAACTGCAGTGAGAGCTGCTGTTGTGGATGAGGAAACAGTCAACTACAGTTTTAGACTGACTGAAGATGGCACAAGGCACACCTCACTGTCCTCTGCCAGTTTAATTTGAATAATCTGCGGTCATCAATAATTCCAACCACTTTCTTTGCAGCATGCATCAATTTCTTCAACTTTAAAATAGCATACTTGGACTAACATTCATACATACACATATACACTCACCTAAAGGATTATTATGAACACCTGTTCAATTTCTCATTAATGCAATTATCTAATCAACCAATCACATGGCAGTTGCTTCAATGCATTTAGGGGTGTGGTCCTGGTCAAGACAATCTCCTGAACTCCAAACTGAATGTCAGAATGGGAAAGAAAGGTGATTTAAGCAATTTTGAGCGTGGCATGGTTGTTGGTGCCAGACGGGCCGGTCTGAGTATTTCACAATCTGCTCAGTTACTGGGATTTTCATGCACAACCATTTCTAGGGTTTACAAAGAATGGTGTGAAAAGGGAAAAACATCCAGTATGCGGCAGTCCTGTGGGCGAAAATGCCTTGTTGATGCTAGAGGTCAGAGGAGAATGGGCCGACTGATTCAAGCTGATAGAAGAGCAACTTTGACTGAAATAACCACTCGTTACAACCGAGGCATGCAGCAAAGCATTTGTGAAGCCACAACATGCACAACCTTGAGGCGGATGGGCTACAACAGCAGAAGACCCCACCGGGTACCACTCATCTCCACTACAAATAGGAAAAAGAGGCTACAATTTGCAAGAGCTCACCAAAATTGGACAGTTGAAGACTGGAAAAATGTTGCCTGGTCTGAAGAGTCTCGATTTCTGTTGAGACATTCAGACGGTAGAGTCAGAATTTGGCGTAAACAGAATGAGAACATGGATCCATCATGCCTTGTTACCACTGTGCAGGCTGCTGGTGGTGGTGTAATGGTGTGGGGGATGTTTTCTTGGCACACTTTAGGCCCCTTAGTGCCAATTGAGCATCGTTTAAATGCCACGGCCTACCTGAGCATTGTTTCTGACTATGTCCATCCCTTTATGGCCACCATGTACCCATCCTCTGATGGCTACTTCCAGCAGGATAATGCACCATGTCACAAAGCTCGAATCATTTCAAATTGGTTTCTTGAACATGACAATGAGTTCACTGTACTAAAATGGCCCCCACAGTCACCAGATCTCAACCCAATAGGGCATCTTTGGGATGTGGTGGAACGGGAGCTTCGTGCCCTGGATGTGCATCCCACAAATCTCCATCAACTGCAAGATGCTATCCTATCAATATGGGCCAACATTTCTAAAGAATGCTTTCAGCACCTTGTTGAATCAATGCCACATAGAATTAAGGCAGTTCTGAAGGCGAAAGGGGGTCAAACACAGTATTAGTATGGTGTTCCTAATAATCCTTTAGGTGAGTGTGTGTGTGTGTGTGTGTGTATATATATATATATATATATATATATATATATATATATATATATATATATATATACTGTCAATCGATTAAATTAATCGAATTACATGGTGTACTGATTAATATCAATTAATCGCATATACAAATATTTGCTGAGAAAGCCCTTCAAATAACAATAATTCAATATATAATGATGAATTATACAGTTCTTTAAATATATTTAAAAAAAAATTATATATATATATACATACACACCAATGACTTTATCCTCCAATTATCCTAAGCCACAATGTACACATTTATTTTGTGTACTGCCAAGATCAATTTTAAGACTTAAATATTTGTTTGTAGTGTTCGGGAATAAACATTCAACAAAAGGATCGGTTTATTCTAAAATATGTTTAATACATGGCTAACTGATATTGGTACTATATGCTTGTGATACAGCCAGAGGGGAACTAGCTTCCCTCCCCTTGGTGAGCCTGGTTTCCCCCTAGCTTTTCTTTACTTTCTCCACTAATCGAAATCCTGTGGAGTTTTGTGTTCCTGGCCAGTCGCATTGGGCTTGCTTACTGGGGGTTAAAAGACTAATATCTCCAAATCATAAATGTCATTTATCTTATGTCTTTAGAGATTTTCATATTACTTTGGTTAAATTGTCAATTTTACCAACAACTTAATTCTGTAAAGCTGCTTTGAAACTATGTAGTGAAACCTCAGGTATTGTGGACTCATATTCCATGTGTATTGAAGTGCTAAATGCGGGAGTTCTATAAATTATTATTATGCACTATACAGTAAATTAATGATAAACACCATTTAACTCACCATCTACATCTGAACTCCCATTCTCACTCCATGGTCTCTTTTCAGGGGAGAAGAGGTCAGAACCTCCATCTGAAAAACAAAGAAACATCTCATTCTCACCTCATTTAAAGAAATAGTTCACCCAAAATGAAAATTTGCTGATAATTTACTCAACCTCATGCCATCCAAGATGTATCGGAATTCTTACCTTTTGCCCTCTCGTTTTTCGGCGAGGGCCTCTTAACAAGGCTTCCTCCCGGGCATTGATCTACAACGGCAACAGACAAGCATTAGTACTTGTTAGTGAAACCTCAGGTATTGTGGAATCATATTCCATGTGTATTGAAGTGCTGACAGTGAAATCCGACTACCAAGACCTGACAGAGTTCCCAACTGTAAGCAGCAGACTATCCTTGAACATAATACAGCTACTGTAACAGGCCAGTAGCACTGGCCATTTGCAAGGTCTTCCATTGTGTTTTCCAACCAAAATGTTTTTGTTCTGTTACCTACATCTGCTTGTTTCAGGTTCTGGCTTGACTCTCAGCGCTTCTGGTTTGCCACCACTCACTGCCTCTCTGATATCAATGTGCACTAATTTTGCTGAAAAAGTGAATACTCTACCAACTTGGACAAATACACAGCATCAGTGACCAGCTACATCAGCAAGTGCATTGATGAGGTCACTTTCTCCAAGACCATCACCACACGCTCCAACCAGAAGCCGTGGATGACTGCGGAGGTGCGCGCGCTGCTGAGGACCCGAGACTACGCCTTCAGAGTAGGCGACAAGGCTGCCCTAAGAACAGCGAAGGGCCAAACTGTCCCGGGCCATCAGAGAGGCAAAGCGCGCACACGCCCAGAGAATCCACAGTCACTTCCAGGACAGCGGTGACATGCGGCGCATGTGGCAGGGCATCCAGGCCATCACCAACTACAGGACAACATCAGTTGCCGGTGACAAAGATGCCTCCCTTCCAGATGCGCTGAATGACTTCTACGCTCGGTTTGAAGCGCAGAACGACTTGGTGGCGAGGAAGACCACCCCTCCCCCCAACGACCAGGTACTCTGTCTTACCACGGCTGATGTGAGGAAAACTCTACATAGAGTCAACCCACAGAAGGCTGCAGGACCAGACAACATTCCTGGCAGAGTGCTCAGAGGATGTGCAGACCAGCTGGCAGATGTTCTTACCAATATCTTCAACATCTGAGCAGCGCCGTCATTCCAACGTGCTTCAAGGCCACCACCATCATCCCCATGCCAAAGAAGTCTTCAGTGTTCTGCCTCAACGACTACCGTCCCGTCGCACTTACACCCATCATCATGAAGTGCTTCGAGAGGCTCGTCATGAGGCACATTAAGACCCAGCTGCCCCCCTCACTAGTCCCGCTGCAGTTTGCGTATCGTCCAAACCGCTCAACAGACGATGCCATCGCCACAACCCTCCATCTGGCCCTCACCCACCTAGATAAAAAGGACTCATACATTCAAATTCTGTTCATAGACTTCAGCTCAGCATTCAACACAATAATTCCTCAGCACTTGATTGGAAAGCTGAACCTGCTTGGCCTGGACACCTCCCTCTGCAACTGGATCCTGGACTTCCTGACTGGGAGACCTCAGTCAGTCCGGATCGGGAACAGCATCTCCACCAAACGGAGCTCTGGGGCCCCCCAGGGCTGTGTACTCAGTCCACTGCTGTTCACTCTGCTAACTCACGACTGTGCAGCAATGCACAGCTCGAACCACATCATCAAGTTCACCGATGACACGACCGTGGTGGGTCTCATCAGCAAGAACGACGAGTCAGCATACAGAGAGGAGGTGCAGCGGCTAACATACTGGCAGTACACAGTGAAACGAGACAATGTTCCTCCAGGACCATGGTGCTACATAGAACACTATCTCATAGTATGTCTGGTGTTTTATGCACATAGCAGTTATTGAGGTAGCAGCCAGTTATAAAGTGACAATAATGAAAGAGCAACTAAGGACGTGTGTGTGTGTGTGTGTGTGTGTGTGTGTGTGTGTGTGTGTGTGTGTGTGTTTTTGTTACACAGTCTGACCGTGAGGGCCCAAATGCTTTGGTACCTCTTGCCAGATGGCAGGAGGGTGAAGAGTTTGTGTGAGGGGTGTGTGGGGTCATCCACAATGCTGGTAGCTTTGCGGATGCAGTGTTTTTGATGTAGGGAAGAGAGACCCTGATCATCTTCTCAACGGTCCTTACTATCCTCTGAAGGGTCAGAAACGGTGCAAGTCCCAAACCAGGCAGTGTTGCAGCAATGCACAGCTCGAACCACATCAACAAGTTCGCCGATGACACGACCGTGGTGGGTCTCATCAGCAAGAACGACGAGTCAGCATACAGAGAGGAGGTGCAGCGGCTGACGAACTGGTGTAGAGCCAACAAGCTGTCCCTGAATGTCGACAAAACAAAAGAGATGGTTGTTGACTTTAGGAGAGCACAAGGTGAACACACTCCGCTGAACATCGATGGCTCCTCTGTGGAGATCGTCAAAAGCACCAAATTCCTTGGTATTCACCTGGCGGAGAACCTCACCTGGTCCCTCAACACCAGCTCTATCACCAAGAAAGCCCAGCAGCGTCTCTACTTTCTTCGAAGACTGAGGAAAGCACATCTCCCAACCCCCATCCTCACTACATTCTATAGAGGGACTATTGAGAGCATCCTGAGCAGCTGCATCACTGCCTGGTTTGGGACTTGCACCGTTTCGGACCGCAAAGCCCTGCAGAGGATAGTGAGGACAGCTGAGAAGATCATTGGGGTCTCTCTTCCCTCCATCAAAGACATTTACAAAAAACACTGTATCCATAAAGCAACCAGCATTGTGGACGACCCCACACACCCCTCACACAAACTCTTTATCCTCCTCCCGTCTGGCAAGAGGTACCGAAGCATTCGGGCCCTCACGGCCAGACTGTGTAACAGCTTCTTCCCCAAGCCATCAGACTCCTCAATACTCAGAGACTGGTTTGACACACACGTGTCCTGAGTTGCACTTTAATTACTGTCACTTTATAACTGTCTGCTACCTCAATAACTGCTATGTGCATAGAACACTATCTCATAGTATGTTATGTTTACATTTTTAGAAACTGTCATCTTTTTGCACTACTGAGTACTGGTCGGCGCTGCACTGTCTATTGTCCTGTTCATTGTCAGAAATGTGTTGTACTGTCCCGTACTTTTTGCACATGTTTGCACGTGCACTTTATATAGGAATATATATAGGTTTTTTTATATAGGTATTTTATTTCGTTGTGTTGTCTCATGTGGTCCTGTGTTGGTCCTTTGTTGTATTTATGTAGCACCATGGTCCTGGAGGAACGTTGTCTCGTTTTGCTGTGTACTGTACTAACTGTATATGGTTGAAACGACAATAAAAACCACTTGACTTGACTTGACTTGACTGCTCAGGATGCTCTCAATAGTCCCTCTATAGAATGTAGTGAGGATGGGGGTGGGAGATGCGCTTTCCTCAGCCTTTGAAGAAAGTACAGACGCTGCTGGGCTTTCTTGGTGATAGAGATGGTGTTGAGGGACCAGGTGAGGTTCTCCGCCAGGTGAACACCAAGGAATTTTAGAATTTGAGCCGTCGATGTTCAGCGGAGAGTGGTTACTCTGTGCTCTCCTAAAGTCAACAACCATCTTCTTTGTTTTGTCCACATTCAGAGTCGTTTCAACCAAAAACAGTTAGTACGGTGTAGAGCCAACAACAATAAAAACCACTTGACATGAACCTTTGTCTAGGGACAAATCCACCACATCACTGGAAAATGCAGTCTGATCTAGATTGTCATCCACCTGCAAGTAAAAAGTGTAATCACAATGATAAAAGTCAAACTTTAAAGAGACACTTTACAATCATTATCTTGAAGATGGACTAACTGATGTACTAGTGTTGTCAAAAGTACCGGTACTTTGGTACCAAGTCGGTACTAAAATAAACATGTAACGATACCAGCGTTTCAGCAGTACCAGTACCACAGAATACCCACTATATCCGGTACAAGTGTGCAGTTTGACTGACACACGACTGCTTTTAAATGATGTGCTTCTTAAACTGTAATAACTTAAACTGGAAACTCCTCAAACATGGAGAATCATTCACATTTGTATGAGATGACAAGAGCAGAGCTCTCATCCACGGCTAATCACGCATCACATGTGTACGGTTTATTGATAAAAAATAAAAAACAAATCATTGCATTTGTGAACTATAGCCACACTTGGGTATTTAGCGAACCTTTTCTCCAGGACTGTGAAGCTTCCAGTGACAAAACACCTCAAATTACGAGCATGTTTCAAAATAAAAGCCAGACTCTTGAAACTCAAGATACTATGACAAATTAAAAACACATAAAAAAGTAGTCTACATTATTTCATGTAAAATCGAATGTGGAGAAGCATGGAGTCTGTGGAATGGTCCAGATACTTGTGGTCTGGTATATACCTAAAAATACAATTTCAGGGCCAAAGCTTTCTCTGCTGGACTAGCATGCCAAATAAATAAATATTTTTCATCCTTTCATTCTCAATCACCTTTTTGTCATGTATTTTTAAATCACTTTCTACTCTTAGTTAATCTACATACAAATAGAGAAAAATAAAAAATGTAACCAAATATATATAATTTATTCCTTGATGTTTACAAGCAAAGTGTGACAACTGTTTCACAAATCACATGCCCGAAGCAGCACACGAGTTTGAGATCCACCCCCTCAGGCCATAGGGTTAGAATCCCTCAACAGTGCAAATAGTTGCCCAAAGTCAGATTGCCAGATTCATCAACCAATCAGATTGATTTATTTGTTCTTGGTGGGTGTGATGTTTAGGATATGTCCCGGTCGAGGCCTTCTAGCTGGCCTTGAGTAAAACAAATCACGCTTTAAGTGACGTAATTTGAAGGCGAAGAGTGTGATCATCACTATCGCCATTAAGAAAGAGTGTTGTTATAGCAACATCAGGAGTTTAAGTGTAAATTAGGCTGCTAGATCATTCAGTGTCCAATCAAGTTTTGAAAAGTAGTGCTGCATTCCATTAAATTCGGAAAGTCGGATTTATGGCGTTTAATATTAGACAAAACAGCGCAAGCGCAAAAACCCAGCGCGCAAGTGAATTTCAACAGTGTGAGCACCATGACACAGCTTGCATGTAAAATTTAAACCTGCAGAACTTGCAAATCACAAACTCGAGCACCAAAAATATGATTGTGCACACAAATGAACAAGTCCCACACACGCGAGAGTTCGTTTCTGCACACAAGTCAGTTTTGACACTCAGGGGCGGGGCCCAATCCTTTCTGTTAACAAATGCTATTGGCTGCTTACCAAATACTGTATTGATTGGCTGCATCTCTTCGAAACTCTCGTGATTGGCTGTTGTTGGACGAGAACAGACAGAAAGTAGGAAGGATGTTGCAGACAGTAAAGAGGTTATGGTTTCTTTCTAAATTGTAGCTGTAAGATGTTTTGTGCATACACACACACATCTATATATATGTGAGGCAAGATGACACTAGCTGCGTTTGAATAAAACACGAGACATGAAAGAAGGGCCGGATGCGCGGTCAGTATAAAGCCTTGCTACTGACGACGATCATTATCGGTCATATAATGTTGCAACAGACAAATCAGAATCAAACATTTCAGAGAGACATTCCTGTAATAATATTATATTTTATGTACACTTGATTTCCTAACCTGGCCTTATTCTGCTGTACCTGCTCTGCTTTCCCAGCCCCAAGACTGACTGGCTTCCTCTCTGAGCCTGCATTTCATCTATATAATGAATTAATGTATAGGCTGATGAGTAGTGGATGGCCCTTGCAGTACCACACAAACAAGCTGGGAACCTTAATACGGGTGGTGGAGGACGAATCCCAGTTGCCTCAGTGTCTGAGAACATCAATACGCGCATCTTATGACGTGGCTTGTGGAGCGCGTTGCCTCGGAGATCTAGCATGTGATGAGGCTTCATGCCATCCACGCGCCCCACCAAAAACGAACCACATTATAGCGACCATAAGGAGGTTACCCCATGTGACTCTACCCTCCCTAGCAATCGGCCCAATTTGGTTGCCATGGAGACCTGACTGGAGTCACTCAGCACGCCCTGCCTTCAAACTCACAACTCCAGGTGTGATACTCAGCATCAATACTCGCTGAGGTACCCAGACTCCTGAACATTCACTTTATTAAGGAATATCAATAAATGAGTTTGTTTCCACATTACATGATATTAAAGCTTTTTTAACAAACACCTGCAGAAACAGGTGTATAAAACATAATCCCTTTAGATAATCGTACATTAGGGCTGGGCGATATGGCCAAAATTGTTATCACGATAATCTTTTTCATATTGTTCGATATCAATATTTATCACGTTATACATTTACACGTTGCACTCTTTTTTTTTTTTTTATTTCAAAGTTGACGGAAGAAAAGAGGAGTCTGCGGGATCTTTTACCAATTTTAACGTCTTTTACCGTTTATCAATTGAAAATGAATGTTAAAGACCATCTGTTTGTTCAAAGCATAGTGACAGCAGTCCAGTATTTGTTGGAATATCTTTACATTAAAATGAAATATTTTGTATATTTCTTTAGATTCAGATACCCAAGTATGGGGCATAGAAGCCCTTGTGACTGTGGAGTGATGCTGAATGTGGGTTCAGGGGTGTCCCGAGAGAACATTTAGAAAACATTTTTTATTTTTTTTTTATTTAAAAAACATTTAACAAATTAATGATCGTTACGTTGTGTGTATAAGAATGTTAAATTGTTACATATTAATAAGAATAAGTACATTAAATTATTTGTATGAATGCAAAGTGTTGTGCGATATGTTTTTGAAGACGATAAAATAACTAATAAGGAAATTATATTTAGTATCTTATGAAAATAAACTTTAAATGTGAATATTCTGTCCCTGATGCAAGTAGGTTGCTCCTCAACAGATAGTTAAACAGGATGAGGGTTGAAGAAAAAGTCAAAACCAAAGAAGTTCTTTTTTCGGTGTTTTACTTTGAAATCTTCAGTCCCACAACGTAATTATTTTGTGAAACTACAATACAAACAGAAAATATACATTAAGTATTAAGTATGAATAAAAGTAAATTTTAAGAAAGAAAACAATCTAGTGTTAATATATGAAATAGAGATAACTATCTTCTTTGATAATGTACAGCAAATGTTTTCTTAAATCCTATGAAATACTCCTTTTTTTTTACATAAATGATATTAAATAAACAAACTTACAGACGATGGCCTCTTTGGCATGAAATAACAGAAGAATATATCTTTTATCAGAGAGACATCTGCTGCTGCATCACTGCTGTTGTGAAGTGAAAACTAAGATGGCCACCACAACCTCTCTGACCTAAGTCACATGATGCATCTTAACCAATTAAATTAACCCAAAATTAAATAACTACTTAAATAGTCAGAACACTCCCCGTCTGGTATTTCAAAAATACCACTACTAACAATGCAACAGTTCTGTAGAACATTATTCCTTTTGTTCTTCTGATGACAGAAGAATCACTTGGGACACAGATCTCAGATAAGTTTTACACTTCCCATCCTTGGTGACCTTGATTTCAATTTTCCTGACCTTTTCATCATCGCCTAGGAAGACCTTAGTGACAAGAGCCATCGGCCAGTCATTCCTCTTGACTTGAGCATCCTTCATAAGTACAATATCTCCTTCCCTGATGTTAGGCTGTTTGGTGTGCCATTTGCGGCGACTTTGAAGATTGACAAGGTACTCACGTCGCCACCTTTCCCAGAAGGTGCTGGCAAGTTGTTGAACTTGCTTCCATTTCTGGCGGCAAAGATCCTTTTCAAAGTCCCCTGGAGGAGGAGACAATACACCAACTTTCTGAGTCAAAAGAGTGGCTGGAGTCAACAGGGCGGGTGAATTTGGGTCATTTGAGATCGGTGCGAGAGGTCTTGCATTCATAATTGCAGAAACTTCTGCCAAGAATGTCGCCAGCATTTCATGAGTGAGATGAGTGACTGTTTTGAAGCAGCATGGAGTCTAGTATGCGACGTGCAACTCCGATAAGTCGCTCCCAAGCTCCTCCCATATGGGATGCATGAGGGGGATTAAAGATCCAACGACATCCTTCCTCATTCAAGTAGCTCATAAAACTAGGCTCCTCTGCAAGCATTCCCAGCTCCTTACAAGCACCCTTGAAATTTGTGCCACAGTCTGATCTTATTTGTTTTGCTGGACCCCTTATGGCAAAGAAGCGTCAGAGGGCGTTGCTAAAGGTGGATGCATCAAGAGAATCAATCAACTCAAAGTGCACTGCTCGAATACTCAAACAGGTAAAAATGAGTACCCATCTTTTGCTGTTTGCCAAGCCACCCCGAGTGCGGCGAGAGGCCACCATCCAGGGCCCGAAGATGTCAAGGCCGACATAAGTGAAAGGTGGATCAGTGGCAAGTCGATCCGGAGGAAGATCTGCCATCTTCTGTTCAACGACCCTTCCTCTGAGTTTCTGACAGATGATGCATTTATGAATCACACTATGAATGCGTTTTCTCGCTCTGACGATCCAGAATCCTGCATTTCTGATTGCACCTTCAGTAAACAGGCGACCTTGGTGTCTGACCCGTTCATGGAAGTGTCTCGTGATGAGAAGAGCTATGTGGCTTTTCCCTGGAATGATAACAGGATGCTTTTCTCTTTGTTCTACAGGAGCATGCTTGAGTCTGCCACCTACTCTCAGAAGCCCATCTTGGTCAATGAAGGGGTTCAGAGTTCTCAGTCCACTGTTTTTTTTCCATTTCCTTTCCTTCAGAAAGACGAACAAACTCAGCACAGTAGCTCTCCCATTGGATACATTGTAATATCACAACTTTTGCCTGTGAAAGTTCCTCTGGGAGTGCTTTGTCACAAAGATGCCATTTTTTACAGGTACTTGCTAACTCCGTTTCAGGTCTGAATGAATGTATTATATGAATTAAGTTAGATATAGCTTGTAGGAGCATTTCCAGGTCGAAAATCGCTCAAAGCGATGTGAGCCAAGTTTGACAGGAAAGTCATGGGGTGTCAGATCTGTACGGTTAGAGCGTACTTCCACATCTGATTCAGGGTCAATCAGATTGTATGATGGATTGTCTTCAAGACGCTCTGAATCAGGATGAGAAAGAAACACAGGCCCAGAAAGCCATGTGGAATCTTTCAAGTCTGAGGCGGGCACTGAACAGGTTGCATGATCAGCAGGGTTTTGACTTGTGGAAATATAATGCCACTGTTCTGGCCTTGTAGATTTCCTAATCCGCTGGACTCTATTACTCACATATACGTAAAACCGTCTGGTTTGGTTCTGAATATACCCCAACACTACTTTACTGTCGGAATAGAATTCTACAGCGTTTGGAGTAATATCTATCTCATCTTGAATGAGTTCTGCTACTTCTACTGCCAGGACTGCTGCTCCTAACTCTAATCGAGGTACAGTGTGAGCAGACATTGGAGCAAGCTTAGCCTTGCCTAGCACAAACCCTACGGTACATGATCCATTGTCATTCATCACTCTCAGGTAGGCTACTGCTGCAATTGCCTTTGTGGAAGCATCTGAGAAAACATGAATTTCTTTCCTCTGTGCTGAAGATAGCGAAACCTTTGAGTACACTCTGGGTATTTCAAATTGAGCCAGATCCTGCAAAGAGTGTTTCCAAGCCTCCCATTCAGCTTCCCTGACTGTTGGTAGAGGGGCATCCCAGTCTTTGGTGTCTGCTGCCAAGTCATGAAGAAGGAACTTTCCTTGTATTGTAACAGGTGCTGCCAACCCAAGAGGGTCAAAAACGCTGTTGACAGTTGCTAAGACACCTCTATGTGTAAAAGGCTTCTCTTCTGCATCAACACAAAAAGTGAAAGCGTCTGTTTTAAGATTCCAGCTCAGACCAAGGCTCCTCTGAATAGGTGGAGTATCCTTTTCCAGATCGAGGTCCTTGAGGTCTTTCACATGATCCTCCACAGGAAAAGCATTCATTACAGCAGGACTGTTAGATGCTATTTTATGAAGCCTCAGGTTGGAACTTGCTAGCATCTCCTGAGTTCTTTTCAACAGATCAACTGCTTCCTCAGCCTTGGGAACTGATTTCAGGCCATCATCCACATAAAAATTACGCCCCACAAAGGCTCTTGTGTCGTTCCCAAACTCAAGTTCTCCATGTTGAGCTGCATGATGAAGTCCATAGATTGCTACCGCGGGAGAGGGACTATTCCCAAAAACATGGACCTTCATCCTATACTCCGTGACATCTTTAGAGAGGTCATTGTCCTTAAACCACAAGAAGCGGAGAAAGTTGCAGTGATCCTCTCTCACCACAAAGCTATGGAACATTTGTTCAATATCAGCAGTAAATGCAACTGCTTCTTTACGGTAACGCAGCAAAACACCCAGCAGGGTGTTATTCAGGTCAGGTCCTGAGAGAAGCACTTGATTCAAAGAAAGGCCTTTGTACTGTGCACTAGAGTCAAAAACAACTCTGATCTGTCCTGGCTTGCGAGGGTGATAGACACCGAATATAGGAAGGTACCACACTTCCTCATTTTACTATACAGGTGGAGCTAATTCTGCATGACCTGCATCGAAAATCCTTTGCATGAATGTGATGAAATGTTCCTGCATTTGAGGCTTCTTCCTTAGTGTCTGATGGAGTGACAAGAGATGTTTCAAACTCAGGTCCCTATTGTTGGGTAGCTGTTGCCGCGGAATTCGGAAGTGGTGCCACCCAGCTGTTAGAGCTGTCAATGAACATTTCCTTGTCCATCAGTTTCATGAATGCTCGATCTTCAATGGAAGGGGCTATCTTTTCGTCGTCTTGTGTCTGTTGGAAAATCGTGTTACCCAGCAAGTACTCAGGGCAGGTGGATGGATAAAAATGACAGCCATGTAAAGAGATGGCATGATCTTTACTGCTTAGCTTCTCTTTCACCTGTATCTGATTAGGACAAGGCTCACATATGCTTGGGCGTCCGTTGAGAAGTATGTTTGTGCGGAACACGTCAACTGTGCTAGGTTTATGTGCTGATCCCAAGCAGACATTTCCCACTATCACCCAGCCAAAGTCGAGTTTTTGGGCGTACGGTGAATTGTTCAAACCATTCAGCTGTTTCCTCACTTTGTGGACTTGGATGATGTCTCTCCCTAAGAGAATCAGTATCTTAGCACATGGATCTATCTCTGGTATTTCATGAGCAATAGATTTCAAGTGAGGGAACTGGTGTGCAATGATGGGAGATGGGATCTCAGAATGGTCGTCAGGCATATAAGTACACTCGATAAGTGTTGGGAGTGACACGTGTGTCTTTCCATCCATAGATACAGCTTGAAACCCAGTGGCTCTCCTTCCTGAAGTTTCTGTTACCCCAGCACAAGTTCGAAGAGTGTATGGATGCTCTGTTCCTTTTATTTTGAATAGATCAAAAAACTCAGGTCTAGCTAGAGATCTATTGCTTTGCTCATTGAGCACTGCGTACATCTTCACCATCATTTCTGGATGATCCTCAGGATGTACTTCTATCAGGCATATCTTAGAGCATGATTTGGGTATTGGACTGTCTCCACAAATCTCTGTGCATTGTGAAGTTACATTAGAAGGGCTTTTATCCTCCTCCCCGCCATGATCTGATGAGGGGTCTTTGAAGGACCATGGTGGAGGACCAGGATGTAGTGCGGACACATGTCGGTCGCTCTCACATTCATTGCATTTGATTACTGCCTTGCAGTTCTTTGCCAAGTGGACCGTCGAAGCACAGCACCTATAGCACACACCGTTTTCTCTAAGCAGGGTTTGCCTTTCTTCTAGAGTCTTCGCTCTAAAACCACGGCAACGTCTCAAAGGATGAGGTTTGTATTTATGTATAGGACACTGCTTTTCTACATCAATAGGTTCATTATCGGAACTTCTTGTGGAAAGAAATCCGATTGACGATGTTACACCCGTTTTGTGGGTAGACACAGCCATTCTTCTTTGCAGTTGTCTTTTAACTGCAAACGGCTCTGCTTTGATCTGGGTTGTACTGACTGCACTAATGCTAAAGCTTGGATCGTTTCGAGCACGTGCTTCCTGACAGACAAAGTCAGTAAGAAAGGAGAATAGAGGGAAGGTAACATTGTACTTCCTTTTGTACTCAGAACCCTGATAAATCCATTTTTCTTGCAGGTGGTAAGGCAGCTTCTCCACGATCGGATTGACTCCTCTGGAGGTGTCCAGATAAGAAAGTCCTGTCAAGTACCCTTCGGCTTTAGCAGACTGAATCTCGCGTAGGAGATCTCCAAGCTCTTGTAATTTCAGAGGATCTTGTTTATTGATTTTTGGAAATTTCTCAATTTTGTCAAAAAGTGCTTTCTCAACCACCTCAGGGGATCCATACATCTCCTCTAGACGATCCCAAGCCATTTTAAGCCCTGCGTCAGGATACCTTATATTCACTGACCTGATGCGTCTCACATATTCTGATGACTGACTGCCTAACCACTTAATCAGTAAGTCCAACTGTTCACTGGAAGTGAGTTTGAGCCCACTGGTGGCATTTGAGAAAGAAGATTTCCAAGCCCAGTAGTTTTCTGGGTGATCGTCAAATTTTGTGAGGCCGGAACTAATGATCTCACGACGGGCAAGAAACCTTGCTAAATCACTCATTTCAACTTCTCTGTGGGAAGGAGACTGCATAGGAGTGCCGGCATTGTATGTCTGTGCAAGGGGCCAGTAATTAACTGGAATGTACGTGGCAGACTGAGGCTTTCCTATCTTGTTAGCATTAGGCTTTGTGACTGAATCATTGGCCAACAAAATCAGGTGGCACACTCCTATGGGAGCTTTCCGTTAACTGATTGTTTTCACTTTCGTAAATGTTTATGAAATCAACAGGTGGAGTGGCTAAACTTATTTCCTCAGGAGGAACAACAATGGAGTGATTTGAGTGCTGCTCCACATAATCACTGGTGTGCTGCACAGGGTCTGCAGCAGGAGCGATCGGGCTATGTGAACGATAACTGCCTTCCTCCATGCCCTCTACAGCCTCCTCTAATATTCTTGCCTCGGCCATAGCGGCAGCAGCCTCCTTTTCATGTTCTAACGCTGTAAGACTGCCTTCCATGCGAACTTTTTCTACTTTCATTTCAGTTTATTTCTTGACATAATATGCACGTGTACGCTCTGCCTCAGCTCTAGCTCGTGCTTTAGCCGCAGCCATGCTAGCCGATGTCCTACTAGACCTTTTAGATGATGTTGTTGAACGTGTAACAACAGATCTAGTTTTCAGTATCTCCTCAGTCTCTGATTTTCTCTCACCATGCAGAATCATGCAGAAGAAATGAGATATGAGGAGATCATTCACTTGAGAGCAGACTCTGTAGCTTGAATGAAGAGATTCCTTCTTTCCATTGGACTGAAGCTTCGTCTTTTCACTATTCTGTCCCTGATGCAAGTAGGTTGCTCCTCAACAGATAGTTAAACAGGATGAGCGTTGAAGAAAAAGTCGAAACCAAAGAAGTTCTTTTTTCGGTGTTTTACTTTGAAATCTTCAGTCCCACATCGTAATTATTTTGTGAAACTACAATACAAACAGAAAATATACATTAAGTATTAAGTATGAATAAAAGTACATTTTAAGAAAGAAAACAATCTAGTGTCAATATATGAAATAGAGATAACTATCTTCTTTGATAATGTACAGCAAATGTTTTCTTAAATCCTATGAAATACTCCTTTTTTAACATAAATGATATTAAATAAACAAACTTACAGACGATGGCCTCTTTGGCATGAAATAACAGAAGAATATATCTTTTATCAGAGAGACATCTGCTGCTGCATCACTGCTGTTGTGAAGTGAAAACTAAGATGGCCACCACAACCTCTGACCTAAGTCACATGATGCATCTTAACCAATTAAATTAACCCAAAATTAAATAACTACTTAAATAGTCAGAACAGTGAAAATGTCATATTCATGTGTCTATTCTGTTTCTTTTGTCATCATTATGTGTATGTTGTTTCACCAACTCATTCTGGAACTAGTTTCTCACCATTGCAGATGGCTAAGAAAGATGATTTTATAGAAGTTACTAATGCTGCAGGAGGAAATCCAGAGACAAAGACTGAAAATGATGTGGGCTATTTTCTGATTGATCTTCCTGCGCTCATTACTGCTGGTAATCATTACTGATTTGCCATTTATAATGTTGATTACAATTTCTCTGGAAAATCTTTTACGATCACAATATGATTTTCCAGAATGCCATCAATGGGGTTCAATACCTGTGTCTGAATTGTTCTGAGGGCAGACTTTTCAGTGAAATGTGACAGTAATTTCTCCTGAATATTATCCCAGATTTTTTTAAGGTACTTGCCCTGCAACGATCAAAAATCCAGCAGCGTGAAAGTATCATTTTAGAGTTTAAAAACTTGATTTATATTATTTTATTAGATAGAATGGAAGTTCCTTCACCTGAGAAAGTGTAAGAAATAGCTGTAATGAGATTAGAAACAGTGTGAGGGAGTGGAAGGGTTGGCTACAATTGGTATAATGATTGAAACAATTCTTGAGGGGAAAAATATTCTACCAAACTTGGAGGAAATTGATTCCTCCAATGATATGTTATATATTTGATCATTCTTTTATTGATTTAATACTCTGAATTACTCTGATGCAGTCTGAAACTATGGAAAACAGCTTAGCTTGCAGGGAAAATGAATTAATGTGATACATTAAGACAGTGAGAGACCTTGGGAAACAGGAGGAAATGGAATGTATGTGATAAGTGAATGAGTAGGGAGTTTTTAACACATGAATTTAAGGCCAGATATGAAGTAAAAACAGGCTTTGAGTCTATTTTTGTATGTATAATATTTTTGCCCTAAGAGAATGAGAGACCACAGAGTATCACACCTGACGAAGCATCGAAAAGGGACAGTGTTTACACCATGAATGGTGTAAAAGGAGTGAATTGTTGTGTTTTACAATCTTAAAAAATGAATGCCTCCAAACAAATGATGATTGGTGTGGTCTTTTTCGAGCGAAGCTTACGGGCGAAGCAGAGAAGATCCCCAGCTGGGCAAATGGTTTCTGTACTTGTTCTTTCTTGTTAATAAATTAAAAATGTTACCTTGAAAACTCGACTTGTCTCCTCAAAAACGAACACGACAGATGGTAGGATCGGCAGCGGTGTGAAGCGAGCTCTCTCCTAGCACAGCGAGCGCCTTTGAGCGGATTGAGCGACCCAGTGGAAACGCAGCCTGAGAAAGCCGAACTGCTTGTGTTTTAGCAACACGCAGCAAATATCGAAAATTCCTCAAAAGCTTATCGTGGATTTTCTTTATCGTGATATATATCAATATCGTTTTATCGCCCAGCCCTATCGTACACCTGAAGCACAAATGCTAACGCTGCAGCATTGTTTATCAGTTGGGTTGCTGGGAGACATCTCTAATGAGAGTCAAACCCCTGCGAAGCTAACGGGAGCGCTGCACTTCCGAATATCGGGGAATGGGATGCATTTATGGTCTGCGATATCCCACATACAACTTGAACAGAATGCAGCATAACAGTGTATCCTGATGAAACTAAATGTATTGCAAGCAACATTTAAATTGCAAATATTAATAGATACATTTTTCCAAGTATTATAGACCTCCTTGGTAGATTCATATGAAAATTTTGATTTTTGAATGTCTGTTCGGGAGATTTTCATTTCACAAACAGTCATGCTGCAGTTAAAATTATAGGGTTAGGTTCACGAGTTCACAAAAAATATGATTGTGCACACAAATTAACAAGTCCCACACACTAGCATGTTCTTTTCTGCACACGCGCAAGTTCATTTCTGCACACGCGCAACTTCTTTTCTGCACACGCACAGATCTGTACACATCGCGACTTTTCTGCACAGATCTGTACACACGCACGACTTCTTTTTCTGCACACGCACAGATCTGTACACACGCGCGACTTCTTTTTCTGCACACGCACAGATCTGTACACACGCACGACTTCTTTTCTGTGCGCGCGTGCGCGCGATGACTTTTCTATATGCGTTTCATACATGTCTAAGGTCTTTACTATGCATTGAAATACACATTGGAGATGTTTTTATAAGCTATTGTATTGATTTGTTTTTATTTTACAAAGAAAATAATACAATATAAATAATCAAATTTGTATCAGTAATTAGCTACAATAGCAGGTTCTGTGGTTGTCGATGAACCAATACATTTTCACATTCATTAGAATTTCAAGTCCTGGTGTTTATTATTAATATAACAGATTCATATTATATATATATATATATATATATATATATATATATATATATATATATATATATATATATATATATATTTAAAATTTATATATATATATTTAAAATTTATAGTCTAGCACTACTATATATTACAGAAAGGATCGTATTATGTAGGCCTATCTGCGTTCTCTTGGCGCTCTGTGCTCCATTTAATCTATATTATTTTATTCAAGTTGAGGATTTTGTTCGAGGATTGTTACATTTTTTTAGGGTGATGATGTCATAAAATATGATGGCAGTCATACTGTCCGTTCCTACTAGACTGTACCAAATGTCATTTTTTTCATGTCATATTTACATGATAACAGAAAATCTCAATTAATTCCAGATTTGTGTTGTTTCCTTAAAAAAAAAAATCCACAATTTAATTACAATTACTAACAACTGCTCAAAATATTTTATTAAGACACATACCTGTGCTGACCTTCCTGCCATCACTTCTTGGACCTAACACCAAAAAGAAGATTGAAAAATCATATCGTTTAAACAAAATTCCAGTTACAGGCAACAATAAGTAGAAGGCTATACCCCTCATTTATCATTTTACATAACTATTAAGACCTTATAGATAATTATATACTATATTTAAAAATGACATCCATATATGTGAAGTTCATAAACTGTGGTGTGCATATATCAGGGCTCTACAGTGTAAATATTTCACTTTTGCCCCTAAAAATAGATATGTGTGAACAGGTAGTGATTTTAACTGTTCAGCATGCTTCACAGGGGTCTTTTGCGTGGTTATGAATCCTCTTCTCATCCATTGTGGCCCATCAACATATAGTCTGCTCAGACTTAAATCCTCAAACTCACCTGTTGTTCCTGTCAATCACACACGCAGTGTCAACCAATGAATCAAAGATGCGTGAAGGAGGGCGGAGCCAACTTATGTTGTTCAGATTGTATTTGAATGGTTACATTTATATGCACTTTGTTTATATTTATTTCAATTTGTGGGATGCAGCAGTTTTGCAAATTATTTATTTTTCTTCGATATAGTGCATTTATCAGTACCACCTCTACCTACATGCATACTACGCAGTCTGCGTAGGGTTATACTTTAAATGCAAATGTTTAATATCATTATTTTTCATAACAAATCAATGCATTTTTAAATACATTGTGGTTAAGGTAGTGTAATTTCATTTAATAATTTAATTAGAATTGTTTTAACACCAATTATGAAAAGAGCAGGAAAATGCCCATCGCTAATCTGAAAAGAGATAGTGTACCAAACATAACATCTCACGGCGGCATATCCAGTGCTCTGGATGAGACATACGAAAGCAGCTGGACATTTGATATCATTTGATTCTAGTAGGCATGGGTCAATGTGTGATTTGGGAGGCATGTGCTGTTCCACAGATGTGTGCCCCTTAGTACATGCACGCGCACACACACTCATACACGCAGTATAAATATGTATGTAATAAATTGTTTGTTAATAAACTCTGTATTACATTTTCACTGTGCTCCTACTTTTTTTCCGTTTAGGAGCACATGTACTCCTTGGGGAAAAAGTTAGCGTAGAGCCCTGCATATGCATTTAGAGAATATAAAACTTGGCTACCAGATTTCTCAGGTTGCCGCCACTTTGATTAGTTAACCTGCCTCATTTTAATACAACAGCTCTGCCATTAAATTCAAACAACTGTGAATGCAGTCCAGTACAGCACCATCACTAACTGTGACTTTAATACTCAAACATATAATCTTGTTCTTAATTTACTAAATAATATTTACTTGACAATTTCATTTTGCAGTCAGTTTTCAGTGACCTAAAACTGCGTTAAAATTTGGACGAAATGCCAAAAAGCTAGGTGTTGCGTGAGGACGAGGCCTCGTAGATCTTAAAATATTACCTGCACTGAAGAGCTTTGGGCAAATTGGTTTTCACACCGACTATGGTGAGCTCTCAGTCGCTCCAGTCTTCGACGAAACCTGTCGAGGCTACTGCTGCTTCTCCTGTCCATTGCTTCAACTGAAGGCCACACTTAATAAGCACGAGGGGTGCAGGTGTTGGGGTGATGGGGGGAGGGGGCAATCAAGGCTGCAATGAAGTGCACCACAATATTCTCCACTTCTCACCTTTGACTGCCAGCTTTCCGTTCTTAAAACCTCATCTTCTATACAGTTTGTATCTGGCATTACCTAATTTCTACAACCCTTCATTGTTACAAAATAATGGATACTATTCAACACCATTATCTCACAGAGTCTTTTGATATCTTTTTACTCTCTATACCTTTTCAAGGTCAATATTTTATTACAGCTGGGTGCTCTGTGGTTTTTGCAGCATCAACACTTTTAGATATAAAAATAAGTACTTTGATACAAAAAATATAAAGGAGGAAACACAGTTTGTCAGTGTTGCATTTCTTCCAGACACATGCACCAAACACATTTTTTGAACTATGTTGTTTACTGCGTTGGGCAGATGTGTGGGAAACACATTTCAAAAAAGGACACAAAGAACTAACAGTAAGTCTTTCATCACAAAAATTACTCTTTATTTATTCCAATTAATGTAGTCTAAGTTTTGTTCATAAAGTTGTATCACATTGTGATTATTATTGATTAACACAAACAACACACTTTATAAAAACATAACAGCAAAATAAATATAAAACAAGGAACATGACTTTATTGATTAACACAAACTAGACAAGTGCGCATGGCCAGAGACCCGAATCCGAACCCAAATCCATGCGCTCACAAAGACAAGACATGGAGCATGAGTGCCCACATCCCGACTCAGAAACAAGACCGAACCAGACCGAAGAGTCAGGATCCAGACACCAGAACTGAAACACAGACTACACAGAGGAGCACACGGCAAGGAAAACAACCAAAATAGTGTGCTTACACAGAGACATAGGACATATAACAAACTTATTCCGATTCATGCCATAATTTCTTAAATCTCCACTTCACAGCGGAGTCCACTTGCCTCACCTGCAACTGGCATCTTGATGAAGTGCACCAAGGCTGAGCTAGATTACGCCATAGTTGCCATGTTCCTATGCTTTACAATGTGTACATTGTGCAAAGGGTGGAACCAACTGTCAAGGCTGTTGAATATTGCACTTTTCTACGGAGACAGCATTCCTGATGGTCATAATAATTCTCCAGTACATGAAGTATTTGATGTGCCCATTGCACACCTGTTTACGAACACTAACAATATTAACAACAGGACTTGAGATTTGTAAAACAGTGAACCAGCGACCCATTTATAAATGACTTTTAAAGTGACTCTCTCCTCCCCACTGATAGCCGTTGTGTGGTGAGCATATTGCCGCACTCTGGCTGCCGTGGCATCATCCAGGTGGATGATGCACACTGGTGGTGGTTGAGGAAAGTCCCTTGTTCTTAATGTAAAATTCTTTGAGAGTAGTGTCAAATAAGCGCTACATAAGTGTAACGTTCATTAATTCATTCAGATTGATTTTGGGGGCTTCCGGTATGGCGACAAGCTGAGTGAACGCACGTTAATCTGCTCCTCTACCCTGTTGACTAATTCCTTCTTAAATATTGGTTTGGAACTGGTACAAAACCTCCATATTTATAGATAAACTAAGGGTAATGCCGTTGTCACAGAAGAAAGTCAGTCAGGGGCGGAATAAAACCCTTCAAGCTAAATTATCTGACTTTACGAGTGCTAACGTTAGCAAGAAATCCGCGGCTAACCTTGAACCTTGACTCCGACGAGGCTAGCTCGACTCCTGAGGAAAAATCGTCGGACAAAAGTAATGATACGGAGGAGGGAGGGTCCGGTCATATGGCAGCTTCCATTCTGACTGCTATAAACGACATGAAGGCTTTTTCTTAGAGTTTATAGTTACAGTTAAGTTATGTTTCTCTCCTTTCTCTGTGCACTTTAAGTCTAAGCGCTTTATAAACAATATTAAGAGGTAAAATGTGGAGTGATGGTGGCGTAGTGGCTAAAGCGCAAGGCTGTTAATCAGAAGGTCACAGGTTCTAACCCCACAGTCACCACCATTTTGTCCTTGAGCAAGGCACTTAACTCCAGGTTGCTCCGGGGGGATTGTCCCTGTAATAATTGCACTGAAAGTCGCTTTGGATAAAAGCGTCTGCCAAATGCATAAATGTAAATGTAAAAATGTAAAATGTATCTCTTATTCAATTTTAAGGTAATTATGATTATACTACCGTATTTCTTTTGGGTTTGGATTCTCTTAGAACAATATGGTGCCTTCACAAAGTGAAATTCGATTTAGTTCATGGTAAAAGGAGGTTTACGAAAGAAATTTGTAATGTTCAATTATGGTAGAATGGAGCGTAAGATTGATGTTATTAGTTGTGTATCTTCTGTTAGCGTTTTAACCACAGGTTAACAGTTAACAGCTATCTGGAATTCTTAAGATTATAAGGGGAGGGTTTCAGGCTAAGTGTCCTGAATATGGGTGTTGGGCTGAGTATAGTGTTCATCAGTAGTATTATTTATTTTAGTTTTTTGTTTGTTTCATTTTTTATTTTTTACAAGCATCGTAAAGGTTTGGGGAGTACAACTATACAAACTAAGCAAAATGTCTAGTGAGATAAAAATTAAAATTACATCATGCAACTGCAGGGGGTTACGAAAACCTAAGAAAACTAAACAAGTCATGAACAGGATAAAATTAATGCAGTCTAATATTGTGTTTCTTCAAGAACGACACCTGATGTACAACGAGGATTTGAGAATCAGGAGGAGATGGAGAGGCAAGGTTTTTTCTGCATCGTTTAACTCTCAGGCTAGGGGTGTCACTATTTTAGTGCATGAGTCAATACCATTCCAGGTGAATAAGGTTATCAACGACAAATTTGGACGATACCTTATTATTCAAGGAATTATACTAAATTTAGCTTTATATGCAGACGACATAATTGTTTTTCTCAAAAATACTAACAAATCCATCCCGGCTTTGCTAGATTTGATTGGAAACTTCGGCAAGATCTCAGGTTATAAGATTAATAAGTCTAAAACATCCATTATGTTATTAAACCAAGTAGACAGGGAAAATCCAACTAATGTAGTATCACAATTTAAGGTCGTCAATTGCTTCTCTTATTTAGGCATTCAAATTGTCCCATTGCTTAACAATATCATAGAAAGTAATTATAGACCAGTTATGCAAGGGATCTCAACTTCTTTAGATAGATGGGCTGCTTTACCGATGTCGTTAATGGGGAAGATAAATACTTTCAAAATGAATGTACTTCCTAAGCTGTTGTATTTGTTTCAAAGTTTGCCTTTGCCTCCACCAAGCAACTTATTTTCTCAGCTGAAGACACTTTTCATTAAGTTTCTATGGAACAATAGATGCTCCAGACAGCGCCTTTCATTGTTGTACTTGCCTTATGACAGAGGTGGGCTTAAATGCCCAAATCCACTATGGTACTACTGGGCGGCGCAACTAAGAACAATGATGTTCTACTACTCTGAGGAGAATGTGCCACTTTGGAGAGAAATGGAAGGCGATACATTGAAGTTGCCTTTGCCCATTTACTTGTACTCAGCTAAATTTAAGAAACTTAAAAATACCACCAAGAACCCTATGGTTAAACATATGATTAGCGTGTGGCAACAGGTCAAGAAATTTCTCCAAGTAGCTGACTCGCTCTCAGTATTTAGTCTGATATGGGGAAATGATCTCTTCCCCCCAGGAGGGGGTGAGGGGAGGTTTAAAATTTGGGCTGATCAGGGGTTACAAAAAATAGGAGAACTTTATAGCCCTGACGGTACACATCTGATGTCTTTTGACGAAATTGTTGTCAAGCATGACATGGCGCGCAGCCAGTTTTTCAGATATTTACAACTGAGAGATTTTATTAGAACTCAACAAAATCAGTCCTTGTCCATTCCTAGCTTATCAAAGTTCGAAGAAATGATGGTGAGGGACTGCCAGGGAGGGGGTGTGATTTCCAAAATATATAATGAACTGATTGGTGAATCCTCAGAATCATCAGTACATAAACTTGAGTCCTGGAGAGAGGACCTACAGGAGAATATCTCCATTGAGGAGTGGGAAAGGGCGTGTATCAAGGCACAAAGACAAACTGTGAACTCACGTTTAAAACTTTTGCAGTACAACTGGTTAATGCGTTCTTATATGACCCCAGTTAAACTTAACAAATTTAATAACGACATACCGGATGTTTGCATAAAATGTGACAAGGAGAAGGGCACGATCTTCCATTGTTTGTGGCAATGTTTTCAAATAAAAGAATTTTGGGGCGGAGTGAAACAGTGTATTGAGGAAATTTTAGAGATAACATTACATTTAGATCCCAAAATGTTTCTATTGGGTATCTATCCAGCTAACTGTAGCATAAGAAAGAAGCATAGAATATTTTTAGATATAGGTTTGTTGCTGGCCAAAAGAGTTATTGCTACTTCCTGGAAAGAGGTGGCTAGACCAAGGATAGGTTGATGGCTTTCAGAATTAATAGCAACGCTGCCCTTAGAAAAGATCACGTATGCAATCAGAGGAAAGTTACCGATTTTTGATAGCATCTGGGGCCCCTTTAGTAACTTTCTTGCTAATAAAGACCTATCTCGTGTGGTGGAGATGTCTGGGGATGATCCATAAGTAACCTGCAGTTCACTTGGAAAATGTTTACTAATTCATGTGTATTGCACACTGGTGAGAACTGTGCATGGTAGGTTTTGCACTTATTCTCTCCATTAAATAAAAAATATATATATATAAATAAATATATATATATATATATATATATATATATATATATATATATTTTTTTTAGGGATATGAGTTTCTTTGGTTTTGGTCTAAAATGTCATTCCACCAATGTGGTATGATGAAGCCGAAAGTCAGTGAAATTTAGTTAATCGATGGTTACCCCTTTCATTTCTGACCGTTTTGGAAGGCGATACTGTAGTTGCACCCAGCTGCACAGACATGTGTCGACCAACAGTTCGGTCTTGGCTGGGTTAAGTTGCAGGGGGTGTTCCTTCATCCAGGCCGAGATGTGTGCCAGGAAGGCAGAGATTCGAGCAGGCACTGTGGTTCCGTTGGGCTGTAAAGACAAGTAGAGCTGCGTGTTATCAGTGTAGCAAAACCATGTGAAGAAGTGGAGAAGAGAAGTGGCCCAAGCACTGAACCCTGAGGTACCCCACTAAGTAGCTGATGTGATTTGGATACCTCACCCCTCCAGGCTACCTTGAAGGACCTACCTGAGAGATATTAATTAAACCACAGTTCCTACAGAGAGCAGGGCAGTCTCGGTGAAGTGTCCACTTTTGAAGCCTGACTGATTGTCATCCAGCAGCTTGTTCTGTGAGAGATAGGCAGATATTTGATTATAAACTGCCCTTTCAAGTGTTTTTCCCATGAATGGGATGAGAGAGATTGGTCAGTAGTGTTCTACTTGTGTGGGTTTCTTCAGCAGCGGGGTTACTCGAGCCTGCTTACATGTAGTGGGAGAAGTGCCTGTAAGTAGAGATTTGTTAATTATGTGTGTGAGTTGGACGGAGTTAGGGAACCTAGGCACTTCGACGGATGTTGGCCCATTCAAATAAGTTGCCCCAAACTTCGCATCCTGGTAGCCTAGGGTCCCTACTGCCACATACTAGGAGGACGAGTCCCTAGAGCGCAGGGAAATATTTTTGACCTTTTGACCCCTGCTTTCCAGACGTCCGTCCTGCAACCTATTCGATGTAGGCTGTTCGTTGACACTTGGGCCAATTAAGCATGAAAACGGGTCGAAGGGACACGAGGCTCCAGTCACGGCCCCAGGGGCCCCTGTCGAGGCGTGGGTGTCAATTTCGGGCCAAACGGAGTCATCGGCTGCTGTTTGGCCCCTGGGGGTCCGAGGGGCCCCAAACTTCGCATCCTGGTAGCCTAGGGTCCCCACTGCCACATACTAGGAGGACGAGTCCCTAGAGCGCAGGGAAAATTTTAACTCCCACCTAGGACCCTGAAATCCGGGATCCTGAACTGGGGGCCCCTGGACTACCACCGTGTCAAATTTGGAGGAAATTAATGAAAATAGGCGTCTAGGTGGATGAATAGGCTGGTCGTGGGACGTGAGGAAGACTAAGGATGAAGAGTAGTCACTTAGGTGGCGCTTTTCACCTAAAAAAAACAGTTTAGTGTAAAAAAACAACAAACACATTGTAAGGAGACATTAAACAACTTTTTGAATATCTTTCTTCAAACAACAAACATGCTTTTGAATTGGGCTAGGGCGAACAGTTGTAAGACTACTTACTGTTAGATCCTGATGAGTTTTTATCAAGTGCAACTCGATGAATGTGAATTTTGTGTAACACACAGGACAGCTCAAATTTCTTAGTTTGACCCGTCCTCTGGCCCATCTGAGAAGAATCTGACGCTCCTCAAGATTTAAAATATCATGTACAGATCTTAGATGTTGTCTCAAATGAGTGACTGTCGAGGGGCACAAGGGGCAGTCCAACATCATCTATGAATGTGTAAATTAAGTTATTACATTTACAATTTCTTAAAGAATCATGCACAACTGTCAAATAAAGACTATTCAACTTACATTGACCAATGTGGCAAAAACAAATCTGGTCTGGTCTGGAGCTCCTGCTTCTGTGATGGCTCTCCTGTAATGACCTTACCTGGGCATTATTATGTCCTATTAACCTCAGGTCATTAGCATTTGTATAGGTGTTCCAGGCTGGAGATCAGGCAAACACATTAGTACATGCTTTCTCAATACACCATTTAAACACCAGTATATTATAGAGCTAGCATAAAACTTTATTGAAAAGTGGAATTTTTTGGGAAAAATGCATTTAAAAGTTCACAGAGAGCCTACTAATTTGTCCAAAGAAACCCTACTGAGAGTCCATTGAATGAGTTACAGTTGCCCATTTATTTGATCAAAAATACAGAAAAAAATGTAATATTGTGATATATTATTACAATTTAAAATAATTGGTTTTCAATTTATTATACTTTAAATTATCATTTATTTCTGTGATGCAAAGCTGTATTTTCAGGATCATTACTCCAGTCTATCACATGATCCTTTAGAAATCATATAATACATGAAGTAAGACTCAGGCAAACAAATAGTTTTAAAGTATATTTGTAAAAAATGAGAATAGTACACCATAATGACCAAAATATTTTTTTTAATTTAAAACAAATAATCAGTCGTCCTCCTTCTCTTCGTCGTCTGCAAAATACTAGAGAGAAATAAAAATCAAACGAAAAATTAACAACACACAATTGCAACTTGAGAGTTTGACATCCTACATTGAATATGTCCATTACCTCATCAAAAGCATGAGGAAGAGGCTGTGGACGAGATGGGGGCGCATGGCAGGGCGGATATCAGGGCAAATTGGGGCTGTTAGGGGGAGGAGGGGGGGGGGGAGGAGGAATATTACCTCCTCCTATGATCTCCTCCGAGGAGGATGGGTGTTCGCTGTCCTGCAAAATAACACAATACAACATCTGTCCAACTGCACATCATACGATAATCTCTGTCTAAAACAGATGCACTGTTTAATGACAAGTGTACTCACACTGCGGCTTATAATCACAGTGGTTGCCTTGGGGAAGAAAAAAAAACATTGAAAAAATAAATGAAATGTGAATTATTACCACAAGCTTTAATTTGTTATAAATCAAGTTAATAAAGATTAAGATTTGGCCAAACAACAAAGCATTTTCGGTAACGCTTCCTTTTACAGTACAGTACTTATGTGTACTTGCAGTGTACTTACCTAGAAAGTACTGGCTAATATAAGGTAAATACATGGGTTAGGGGTAGGGTTAGGGGTAGGTTCAGGGTTAGTACCTAGTTATTACCCAGTAATTGTAATTACTAAAATAAGTACATAGTATGTACATGGGTAACTGGACTGTAAAAGGAAGCGTTACTGCATTTTATATCAATACTTATTTCTACACTTACCACATCACTCACTCCTGATGTGACAACACCGCTGTCGCTCATCATTTTGCACAGACTGAAACAAAGAAAACAAATATTTATATGCTATTATTACTATTATTAAACACAAATGCCGCATTTATTATTTTTATTTGAAAGAAGAAGATCATCAAGCCTGTAGTTACTTGATCAGTTAACAAAGAATTCAAAATAATAAAAAAATATTTTCCAACAACATAAATCTTTACTGTCACTTTTTGAATCCATTTAACCAAATATGTCCTGTATTTTTGACCAAATGAATGCAGGCCTGACGAGCATAATAGACTTCTTTCCAGAACATTAATAATAGTAAGGGTCAGTAAAACAAAATAAAACCATTTACTCACCCACGATATAAATGAATAAATAATAAATGTATAATTTAAAGTAAGTCACTATCTAATGCATGTACGAATCACTGCTCCGTGTCTTGAAAATATACTAGAGACCAGAATGTATAATTTAAAGTAAGTCACTATCTAATGCTGTATAATTTAAAGTAAGTCACTATGCAATGCATGTACAATCACTGCTAGTATATTTTCAAGTAAGACACAGAGCAGTGATTGTACATGCATTAGATAGTGACTTACTTTAAATTATACAGCATTAGATAGTGACTTACTTTAAATTATACATTTAGTTCTCTGGTATATTTTCAAGTAAGACACTGTTTAATGCAGTAATTGTAGATGCATTAGATAGTGACTTACAGGTGGGATGCTGTTTTCGACTCCATCCACACACCACAACACACTCATGCACATTACAGCCATTAATTATGCACAATTTGCATAATATTCCACTGTCCAGGGGGAAGCCTATAGGGCACCCGTCAAATAGGTTACAGGATGGATGCTCTTTCTGACTTAGACATTTTCAGCGGGTCAGATCCTGTAAAGATTTGGGGATTTCACACTATGTGGTGAAGTCCAGTCAGTAACTTATTAAGCTACAGGTTGGATGCTGATTTTGACCGGGTGTATCTCAAGAACCAAGCCGACTTTGGGACCATACCCTGGGGTCATGGGGGGCCCATGGGTCCCTACCCATGCCCGGAGTATGGAGCTCCAAGTCAGCTTAACTCCCGGGTGAGTTTTTGGAAAGATACGGGGTGAGTTTTTGGAAAGACATGGGTGAGTGGCCCCCTGTAACTTATTCAACAAAGCCCCTTTAGGCACTTCGTGGTCATAATGGTGAAGGATAGGCACTTAGGTGGATGAATAGGCTGTTCGTGGGATGAGAGGAAGACTAGGATGAAGAGTAATCACTTAGGTGGCACTTTAGGTACTTCGTGGACACAATGATGAAAAATAGGCAGTTAGGTGGACGAATAGGCTGTTCGTGGGACGTGAGGAAGACTACGGTAAAGAGTAGTCACTTAGGTGGCGCTTTAGGCACAATGATGAAAAATAGGCACTTAGGTGGATGAATAGGCTGTTTGTGGGACGTGAGGAAGACTAAGGATGAAGAGTAGTCACTTAGGTGGCGCTTTAGGCACAATGATGAAAAATAGGCACTTAGGTGGACGAATAGGCTGTCCGTGGGACGTGAGGAAGACCACGGTGAAGAGTAGTCACTTAGGTGGCGCTTTAGGCTGATAGGTGGACGAATTCATGAAGAATAGGCGCCTAGGTGGACGAATAGGCCGTCCGTGGGATGAGAGGAAGACTACGGTGAAGAGTAGTCACTTAGGTGGCACTTTAGGCTGCTAGGTGGACGAATTCATGAAGAATAGGCGCCTAGGTGGACGAATAGGCCGTCCGTGGGACGAGAGGAAGACTACGGTGAAGAGTAGTCACTTAGGTGGCACTTTAGGCTGCTAGGTGGACGAATTCATGAAGAATAGGCGCCTAGGTGGTCGAATAGGCCGTTCGTGGGACGAGAGGAAGACTACGGTGAAGAGTAGTCACTTAGGTGGCACTTTAGGCGCTTCGTTGACGCCATCCCACAACGTTGCCCGTTGGACCGTGATGCCTCCTTGTGGCGAACCCCTGAACTGCAGCATTTTGCAACTTCACCAGTGCGATTTTGGGGGGCCCCTGGAGGGGCCCACGGGGGGCTAGGAGTGGGGGACAATGCCCCAGGGTATCATGGGGTGGGGGCCGAGGGACCCAGTGCGGCCCCGGGCCCCCAAAAATCATCTAGGGGGCGCCGCGCAGCGTCCATGAACTGCCTGCCACGAGCCGCCTAGTAAGTTACAGGGCGGACGCAAGTACCATAAGGCGAGTTAAAACAAACAAGGAGAGGCAAAAGCTTACAGCACCTGGTATTCCCAGGAAGTCTCCCATCCAAGTACTAACCAGGCCCAGCCCTGTTTGGCTTCCGAGATCAGACGAGTTCGGGCCTGCACAGGGTGGTATGGCCATAAGCAACAGCTGCAGCTACCAGCAGGCCATTTAAAGAAAGCGCACTGCACGCATCCTTATGCTGCTCTCCCATCATTAAAATATGTCTTGTACTGCAGCTCTAAAAAAGAGATAACAGGCCCTTTCCTCTCAGATATTGTCTATTTTTATTTATTTCTCTTTTTGAAAAGGTAAGTGCCTCCTCTCTATTCGTTCAATTTCACAGGAGTCGTCCACAATACTTTTTCTGCATCCCTGTGTCATAGCATCCATGTGGTGTGCTAAAAGAGGGCATACTCAGCTGCACAATTATATGCTTAACACGTAATAATAAGCCAGTGGCCAAAGAAAACTCTTCTCTACTTAAAAAATGACCTCAGGACGCTTTCTTTCGGATGTGTCCACCACATTTTGGAAGCACTGCATTTTGTTTGTTCTTTCCTACTCTGTATGTTGCAGTCAAGAAAAAGCAAAAAAAAAAAAACCCTCTACTGCTTTCTGTAGGAGGCAAGATAAATGAGCAGGCTGTCCTTTGCCACAGAGAAAGCTAAATGAAAGAAAATCAATCAAACAACCAATTTCCAAGGATAATAAATAAATCCCAGTTGAGCCAGGGGGGAGTGTATGAGTTAAAACAAACAAGGAGAAGCAAAAGCTTACAGCACCTGGTATTACCAGGAAGTCTCCCATTCAAGTACTAACCAGGCCCAGCCCTGTTTGGCTTCCGAGATCAGACGAGTTTGGGCCTGCATTTATTTTATTTATTTTTTTTAAAGTCACTTTCACTTCCCGGCAGCTTCCACATTAAATCTTTTAGAACACAACAAACATTTGGGGTAAAAACATCATAAAAAGCATTCAACATATTTTCATCTTTAAAATACACATACAATCTTGCAATATATAATTCTGTTTTCCTTTTAACGCTTTCCCCGCCAAACACGGAATTTTCCGGGTATCCGTGTTTTAGGTGGTATACGGTAAGGAAGACCTGCACGCATGTTTTGAAAGAGTACGCAACTCTTTGATCAAAGAAACAGACTGCGATCGTCTCAAACGTGAAGTGGAACACCATACTAATACTAAAGCACTTGTTTGATAAAAATGCCTTTTTCTCAGCTTTTTGTCCGAAATGTTGTTTTTGACAAAACCTACCTCTGTTCAAGTGGCAATAAAAAAAGAACAAATGAAGATAAAATAAAATCGTTTTTTTTGCCTAAAAGCAGAGGCTCAGATCTTTATTTAGATATATAGCATCTTCATATATTCATGGAAGAAAATATTCTGCGGGCCATTAAAGTTTAGCGAAAATTGTCAAAAACCCTGGCGGTGGCTGGCAACTTTTTTTTAAAACGCTGGCGGGTAAAGAGTTAAACACAGTCCAAACATCCAATACAATTTTTTCTTTCTTAGCCACAGTTCTTCTCTCCCATATTGCACTTTTCATTAACATTACACACAGATTAATAAATTTTTTGTTTTGACACTTTTTTTCCCAACCAAACATCACCACTCTGTTCCATTCCATTACACTTTCATCCCATTCCTCAGTCAAATCTTTAATTAAAACTTTACATTTCCTTAAAAATTCCTCCAATTCTTTACAGTATAAAAACATATGTAAAATCCACTCTTCCTTTTCCTGGCACACTTTACACAAAGCGTTTTGTTCCATTCCTATTTTATTTAAAATAACCTCCGTAAAAACCACTTTATGCCTTATAAAATACTCCAAACATCCCAATTTTGTTTCCACACACATCCCCCTCATGTTTCTCCATATACACTCTTCTCTTAAATCTTTGAATTTCTGCACCCAGGATCCATTTACAATCGGCTCTTTAAAAACACTATCTCTAAAAAAACCATAAAACATCCTCACCGTACATGTTTTAAAGCCATACAATTTTTCTCCCACCTTCACATACACTTCTTTCCCATTTTTCCCCACTTCCATGCTTTCAATTCTTTTTATCCAGTCTTTGGGTATTGCCTTTTGGATTATTTCATATTTGTTTATTATCTCCTGTCTGCTAAAGTCCTCCTTTGCCTCCTCCATTACATCTACAATATATTGCACTGGTAAAAAACCCTCTTTAAACTCATATAAAACATCTCTTACTTTTTTAATTCCCAGCTCCCACCACTTCTTAAAAAATATCTCCTTTCCTTGATTTAATATGCCGTTGTTTAAGAATAAAGGCTGATTTAAGATGTTCTCTCTTCCTTGTGGATTAAAATGTACATTACTTAAAAATTTACCCCAGGCGCTCATCAGTTCCTTGTAAAAATCTGGCAACCCCTCTGTCATCCATTTCTTTGTTCTCATCCACAGTATATTATCCCCTAGACTAAAAACCCCACATTTACTTAAAAAATATTCCATCGTCTTTTTCCATGCCGTTTTGTTTTCTTCGTCTAAGTACTTTTGTATTATTATTACTCTTAAACTGTTCTTCCTTTGTTCAAAATCCATTAAGCCCAAACCTCCCTTCTCCACTGCTCCCATTAGTGTGTTGTATGCAATTCTTGCTGGCTTCCCTTCCCATAAAAAATCTACAAAACATTTTTTCAGCCTTTTTTTCTGCCCACAGTGGCATAGGTGATACATATAAAACGTACCATAATTTTGAAACCATTAAAACATTCAGAATTAAAACCTTCCCTTTCAAAGTTAAAGTTCTCAGTTTCCAAAAATTCATCCTCCTTTCAATACCCCCTAATAATTCTTCCCACATTGTTTCTCCTACCTTCTTTTCATCCATTCCCATTAAAACACCTAAAATCCTTATTTCTTTTGTTTCCTTAAAAGCAAAGCTATTTGTTAAATCTTTTGCCCCTCCAAATCTCATGCACACTGTTTTTTCTCTATTTACTTTAGCTCCTGATCCCTTACAAAACATCTCCACGCTTCTCATTGCTTTTTTAACACTCTCTAGATCCTTTACTATCACTGTAGTATCATCCGCATACTGAAATATTTTGTTCTTTTCTCCCTCAACACTTATTCCATTAATTCCCTTTTCTTGTTTTATGGCTAGACCTAGTGGTTCAGAAACTAAAGAATATAAAAGAGCTGAGAGTGGACATCCTTGCCTTATTGATCTAGTAACTTTAAAACACTGTGTTAAAAAGCCATTACATTTAATTTTTGTTACTGCTCCTTTGTATAACGTTTTTATCCATTTAATAAAATTTCTTCCAAAACCAAAACTTTTTAAAATACCAAATAAAAATTCATGTTCCACTCTGTCAAATGCTTTTTCGAAATCTAAACTAATTATATACCCTTCTTTGTTCTTGTCATGTATGTATCTTATCGTATCTTTTATACTTATTGTTGTATCTGCTATGTCTCTTCCTTTCACTCCGTACACTTGGTTGGTTTTAATTATACTCGGCATTACTTCCCTCAATCTGTTGGCTAAAAGTTTCGACAAAATCTTTAAGTCAGTATTCAACATCGTAATTGGTCTGTAATTCTTCAAATCTATCTTCTCTCCTTTTCACTTGTATATCAATTTCATTAAACCCATTCCCATTCTTTGGTTCAGTTCTCCTTTGTTAAAAATATCTGCATATACTTCTTTTAAAATGCTAGTTAAAAAATCTTTTAAAACTATATAAAATTCACTCCCCAAACCATCTATACCTGGACTTTTCTTTTTGTTTAAATCACTTATTGCTCTTTTTATCTCTTCTTCACTTATCTCTCTATCAAACTCTTTTTTGTCTTGTTCCCCAACTGTTGTTTTTATTTGTTTCAATAACTCCAGTTTCTCTTCTTCTTTCACTCCCTCTGCACTAAACAAATTCTCATAGTATGCTTTTATTTCTTTTAGAATTTCCTCGTTTGTTTCTACAACTACTCCATTATTTCCTCTTATTTCTTTTATCATTTTCGCTTTCCCTCTACTTTTTTCTAAATTAAAGAAAAACTTTGTGCATTTTTCGCCCTCCACTGTGTATTTTGCCTTACTTCTTAGTCTTGCTCCCGCATATTTTTCCTCTTCCATTTCTTTCAATATCCCTCTAATTCTTTTATTTTTTGTATATCTCCCCATTCTCATTTAATTCTTTTTTCAATTTTTCCCTTATTTCTCTCTCCTTGTTTCTCTTGCTTTTCTGTATTAACTTGCAGTACTTTATTGTAAACTTTTTAACTAAATACTTTGTATTTTCCCACCATATTCTTTTATCTTCAATGTACATTTACATTTACAAATATGCATTTGGCAGACGCTTTTATCCAAAGCGACTTACAGTGCACTTATTACAGGGACAATCCCCCTGGAGCAACCTGGAGTTAAGTGCCTTGCTCAAGGGCCCAACAGTGTCATCTTGGTGGTGCTGGGGCTTGAACCCCTGACCTTCTGGTCAGTAACCCTGAGCCTCAACCACTGAGCCACCACTGCCCCCCCTGCCGGAATGTACATTTCGTTCTTCTTTTCCGTTACGATAATTTATTTAACACTCAAAACATAACCTTCATTCTTTAAAATCTCTGTATTTAAAATCCAATCTCCCGGCCCTCTTTTCACAGAACTCCAGTCTACTTGCATAAAAATTGGTTTGCGATCACTTAAGCTTGATACCTCATATTTAATACTACCAATAAAACCTTCCACGTTCCTTGTACATAATATAAAATCAATTGGAAATCAATTGAAAATAAAATTCCCCACTAATTGCCTCCTTGAATATTCTCTAATTTTTCCATTTCTTTCTCGCCATATATCAATCATGTTGTTTTCTTCTATTAATAATTCCAACTCTTTTCTTCCTTTGTCATTTCTAAAAACCATTCCCTCACCCATTTCAATTTTGCTAAAAACAGTATTAAAATCAACCATCATAGTAACTTCTTTGTATTCCTTTAAAAATTCTCCTAAAACACTAAAAAACGTCTCGGGTTATGACTATAACCCTTGTTCCCTGAGAAGGAACGAGACACTGCGTCGTTGAAAACGACTCTTTGGGAAACGCTCCTTAGCGTGCGCCTCTGAATTATGAATGAAACTATTCCAATCTTGATTGGTGTTGCGTCATGACGTAACATGTGACGGCATAACCGGATGCATAAAAGTGATGCCGGCACACAAACACATTAGCCTAGCGATGAAGCAAGCCGCTCTAAGGCATTGAGGGGCGTGGCAGGATGACGCAGTGTCTCGTTCCCTTCTCAGGGAACAAGGGTTATAGTCATAACCCGAGACGTTCCCTTCCGAGGGAACTTGCACTGCGTCGTTGAAAACGACTCTTTGGGGAACGAATGCCCACTAGGCCACGCACCGAAAAAAGGCCTGCCCTAGAGTGAAACTGAACTCAGGCACTCAGCTAGGACGAGAGCACACGTGCGCCAGGCGTACTAGGGAGGTGCAGACTATAGAACCTGATGAAAGTGTGCGGGGTAGCCCAACCGGCTGCCTCACAGATCTCCTGGAGGGGTACTCCCGATAAGAGAGCCCTAGAGGACGCCATGCCTCTAGTTGAATGAGCCCTTATGGCCAAAGGTGAAGGCAAATTGCGCACCTTGTAGGCCGAGATAATAGCCTGAACAATCCAATTACTAATGGTTTGTTTCGAGGCTGGGAGCCCCTTCTTAGGTGACCCAAAACACACTAACAGTTGGTCCGACCTCCTCCAAGAAGAGGACCTCTCGAGGTAAACGCTCAAAGCTCTGACAGGGCAGAGCAAATGGAGCCTCTCTTCTTCTGCCGACACATGAGGTGGAGGATGAAAAGCCTCCAGGACCGTAGACCGTGCCGTGTTAGAAGGCACCTTAGGCACATAGCCAGGTCTCGGGTGCAAAATGGCTTTAACTCCGCCAGGGGCGAACTCCAAGCAAGCTGGTGTTACTGCCAGGGCTTGAAGATCTCCCACCCTCTTTAGAGAGGTAATAGCTAAGAGAAAAGCCATCTTGAACGTCAGGTCCTTGGGCGAAGCCGACTGAAGGGGTTCGAAGGGGGCCAGGGATAACCCTTCGAGAACCACCGCCAGGTCCCAGGCAGGAACCCTGGACCTGGTTGTCGGTCTCATCCTCCATGTACCACGGAGAAGATGAATGACCAGCTGGTGCCTCACCAGAGGCCCATCACTCAGTGGTGCATGGAAAGCCGAAATGGCCGCCACGTACACCTTAAGTGTGGAAGGGGAGAGACCCACAGAGAAACGATCTTGAAGAAACTGCAGAACTGAAGCCACCGGGCAGTTGACTGGATCTACTTCATGTTCTCTACACCAAGTGGAGAACACATTCCACTTGAGGCCATATAATCTCCTAGTAGACGGAGCCCTAGAGTTAAGTATGGTTTCAACCACCCCCGCTGATAGACCAGCATTTAGGTACTGAACCCCCTCAGGGGCCAGACCCACAGTTTCCACAGCTCTGGACGAGGGTGGAAAACTGTGCCCCCTGCCTGAGACAACAAATCCCTCCTCAGAGGAATCTGCCATGGCAGAGCTATCAGGAGTGAAATTATGTCTGAGAACCATACTCGGGCCGGCCACATCGGGGCAACCAGAAGTAGACTGATGCCCTCTTGGCGGACCCTTTCCAGGACTCCCGGGAGCAGAGCGATCGGGGGAAATGCGTACAGGCTGAAGCCTCGGCCAAGCCTGTACCATGGCGTCCAACCCCAGTGGGGCTGGATGTGAGAGGGAGAACCAAAGTGGACAGTGGGACGTCTCTCGAGACACGAATAGATCCACTTCCGATGGTCCAAATTTGTCCCAAATCAACTTCACCACCTCTGGATGAAGTCTCCATTCCCCGGGCCTCAGCCCCTGCCTCGACAGGATGTCTGCTCCCTGATTCTGAACCCCCGGAATATACATTGCTCTGATAGACAGTATTTTCCCTTGAGACCAAAGAATTATTTGATGCGCCAGTCTGCACAGAGGGCGCGATCTGAGTCCCCCTTGTCGGTTCAGATAAGTTACCACTGATGTATTGTCTGTACGTACTAGGACATGGTAACCTTTGATGTCTGGAAGGAAGCTCCTCAGAGCCCTGAACACAGCCAACATCTCTAGACAGTTTATGTGCCAAGAATGATGATGGTCCTGCCACAGACCCCTGGCAAAGCGGCCGTCCATGACCGCGCCCCAGCCAGTGAGGAGGCGTCTGTCGAAACGGTTTTCTGGCGACATGATGCTCCCAAAACTGGTCCTTGGGACAGGTTTCTTCCATATTAGCAGAGAACGAAGGCATCTGCACGTTACTGTGATTATACGAAATGGATTCCCCTTGGGGGAAAACCCCTTGGCTTTCAGCCACCACTGGAGGGGCCTCATGTGTAGAAGGCCCAAAGGTATAATGTTGGATGCCGCTGCCATGAGGCCCAGCAGTCTTTGAAATCGCTTTACAGTGATGGCCTGGCCTAGCTTTAACCCGGACACCATCGCCATAAGGGACTCGATGCGTGCAGGAGACATGCGTGCCTGCATCAGTAACCGAGTTCCACACAACACCCAGAAGCGTTGTGCACTGGGATGGTTGTAACACACTCTTTTCTGTGTTGAGTCTCAACCCCAAATTTCGAATGTGGCAAAGGACGACATTTCGATGCCGAACCGCCATTTCTCGAGACTGGGCCAGAATGAGCCAGTCGTCAATATAATTGAGTATGCGGATGCCCTGAAGTCTCAGTGGAGCAAGAGCTGCATCCATACATTTGGTGAACGTGCGGGGAGATAGTGCTAGGCTGAACGGAAGAACCCGATATTGGTAAGCTTCGCCCCCGAAAGCGAACCTCAAGAACCTCCTGTGACATGGAAGGACGGATACATGAAAATAGGCGTCTTTTAGATCTATCGTGACAAACCAGTCCTCGGATCTGATCTGACTCACGATGACAGGAATAGTAAGCATTTTGAACCTGAACCTCCTCAGAGACTGGTTCAAAACTCTGAGATCTAAAATCGGCCTCAACCCCCCATCCTTTGGGGGCCGGCTGTAAAGATCGGACTCCCTGTCTGAATGAGGAACACGTTCTATGGCCCCCTTCAGCAGCAGAGATTGCACTTCTTGTTCCATCACCTGAGCCCGCTCCGGAACCACTGTAGTCTGCACCACCCCAGAGAATTTGGGGGGGCGGTGCTCGAACTGCACTCTGTACCCTGATTTTATTATATGCAGGACCCATGCAGATATGTTGGGAAGATGATTCCATGCCTCTACAAAATCTACTAAGGGAACCAGCCTCTCGAGGCTGGTCTCGGGTGTTTTCCGAGCACTGTTCTCGACTTCCTGAAGCGGGACACCGGCAGGATTTAGTCGACACAATTCTCGTGACCACAATTGATGTGTGTTTTTTATTTTTTGTCACGAACGGCACGGTGTGCGTTCGCTGGAAATTGATGTGGCCCGAAGCGTCAGAGACGGCGGGAAACCGACACCGATTCCCTGAGGACTCCGCTGTGAGAACAACCTCGGTTGCTCTGCAGCGGGGGCAGCCCTCCGAGGTTCTACCACCCTGGTTAGGACTCTTTCCTGAAGCCCTCCTAGCCTTAAGGACGTCCCTCAGGTCGCCCCTCTGGCTGGAGGGCTTCCGCTGGGAGCGTTTCCTCTGTTGCCAAGCTCCTGGAGGAGGGGCTCTAGAGGAAACGCTCTCCTTTTGCTCTGTGCGGTGCGAGGAGCTGACTGAAGGCTGGGGCTGATCTGCTTGCCCCACCCTACTTGATTTAGACTTTGCCCTACGGGGGAGGAACTGCTTGAATGCCGCAGATTGTTTCCTCGCCTCCTGAAACCTGTCGACGACCGATGTAACGCCGTCGCCGAACAGGCCAGAGGGCGAGAGCGGAGCATCAAGCAGAAAAGCTTTATCTTTTTCTTTTATGCCCGACAAATTTAGCCACAGATGCCTCTCCGTGGCCACCATAGCTGCCATAGAGCGGCCAATAGCGCTGGCCGTCTCTTTAGTGGCCCGGAGAGACAGATCTATGGCTCTGCGCAACTCTGCGATATCTTCGGGAGTTGGCCCCTCCCCCTCGTCTAAATCTTTCAGGAGGTCGGCCTGGTACGCCTGCAAAATCGCCATTGAGTGCAGGCATGAACCAGCCCGACCTGCCGCCATGTAAGCCCTGCTTATTAATGCAGATGTATCTCTGCAGGGCTTACTAGACAGCGCCGGGGTTTTAAGGGAAGATGCCGACTCAGGAGAGAGGTAACCGGCTAAAGCCTCCTCCACACCAGGCATATTCCCATAGCCCATATCCCGTGCCCCAAAAACATCGCTGTAATCAACCACACTGGGACTGGAGACACTGGACGAATGTGGTTTATCCCACGATCTCGAGATCTCTGTGGAGATCGGGGAAAAATGGCAAACCCCGGCGCTGGGGTTGTGATGTGTGCCGCAGGAAACGCTCGTCTAATTTGCTTCCGACCAGCGTTCCCTGCTCATTTTGTGGCCAGCTAATGTTAAGTCTGGCCACGGCACGCGTCACAACCTCAACCAGCTCCTCATAAGCGTGACCGAGAACAGGCGTGCTTGACTCACGGTCGTCCGCATCAATGCTGAGCATATCCACTTCCTCGGAAGCAGAGAGCTCAAGCATTGGGACCTGATCGTGGGCAGAAGAAGCCACGACGCGGGCTTCTGCACCACTCACATTAGGCTTGGGATCCTCAAACGAAGAATGAGAAAGTGCCGTAGCAGTCTCATTCTCATCTTCAAGATCCCCCTGCGAACCCCACGATCTCAACCGCCGCGCTGCCTCAACAGACGCGGGACCAGATCCGTGGGGAACGCGAGCCTGACCGTGCTCATCAAAGCACGCCAACCGGGAGCGCAGCACTCTCATGGGTAGTGCTTCACAACTTTCACAGGCAGATCCCTCGAGAGCTGCCTGTGCATGCTGCACTCCCAAACAGTTCACACATAAAGCGTGCGTGTCCCTACCCGTAATGAAACGAGGGCAGGGGTGCACGCACTTCTTGAACTGCTCGGTGGCCATAACATTTTTAAATCAGACAAACAACACCAAATAAGACAAACAATAGACATAGAGCGCTTGCTGAAGAGCGAAAGCTAATGTGTTTGTGTGCCGGCGTCACTTTTATGCATCCGGTTATGCCGTCACATGTTACGTCATGACGCAACACCAATCAAGATTGGAATAGTTTCATTCAGTTCCAGTTAGTCTCTTGTAATAAAATCACATCTTCACTTTTGCACATTTCCTTCATTTTCTCAAATTTTCTTATATCTAAAAGTCCTCTGGCATTAAAATGAACAATTCTTAACAGCATAAAACGTATAAGAATGTTGATAAGATCCATCATCTTAGTCCATCTCCTTCAAGTCCTTTAGCACATCAAACTTATTCCCAGTCTCAATAGAGTCTTTTTTAATTACTTTTTTCCTGGCAGTGTCTAAATTTGGTGTTACCTTTATTGGCCTTCTTCTTTTCGATGATTTCGCTTGTTTGTCTTCCTTTTGACCTCCTCTTCTCGTTCCATTCCAACCGCTTGTTCGTCAAAATCTATTACAAATCCATCCTGTTGTATATCCATCAGTCCATTATTCCCTTGATCCTTTTGTACCCCATCTTCCAAAGCACTTTGCACATTTTCTGTTAAACCCATCTGAGTCCAAGTTCCCTCGTTCTGTTGTGATTGTTCCTCTTGATCATTATGTTCTTTTTCATGCTGTTCAGTGTCCTTGGTCACTGTTGTTTCGCCCTCTTGTATTGTTTCTTCTTCCCGTTGCACATTGTCTCGTTCATGCATCTGCTCGTCCACTTGCTGTTTATCCTCTTCCTCCTCATTTCCCATCCCACACTCACACTTATTTAAAACCAAATTACAATCCGGGCACCTTACTGCATTGCAGTCTCTCGCGAAGTGCCCCCTCTCCTCACACTTAAAACATTTGAACTCCGGGCAATCCTTCACCACATGGTCCGGGCTCATGCACAGCCGACAGGTCTTCACCTGGTGGCTGTGCATCACCAGAAATATTGTGGGCCCTCTGCCGTTTCCATTCTTGTACTGTATGGGAGGGAGGCAACTTCTTTTGGGAAACATGTTCTGACAAACCTTATTCCATCCTCAATGTTGGTGCCCGGATACACTCGTCTTTTTATTTTCGATAATGGGGAAACTCCCCATCCTTCCAATTTATCAATAATCTCCTCATCAGCCATGTAGACAGGCAGATGCATGAAGGAGACAATGTAATCTCGGTTTTGCAGTCTCCTTACCTCTAAGTTAGTTCCATTAATTGTCAGCCCATCCATTAACATCTCTGTGTCTTCTTCATGTTCCAGCGTCACCTTGTACTCCTTAGTTTGTTTGGGTCTGACCGCTAGTATCCTTCCTTCACCAATCCGCTCCGTCACTGCATTAATAATGTCTACTGCCCTCACATCTTTCAATTGTCCTACTTCAACTGTCACCATCGCTTCCTTCAAGAACACTCTTTTCACACTTTCTTTTCTTCTTTCATTATCCTTTTCTTTACCATCTCGTTGTCTTTTAGCCAGTCCATTGTCATTCCCACGCCGTATTTCCTCCGCCATTGCCATGTCCGTCACCGTGGATCCATCCATTATAAACAAAAGGATAAAAAAATAACACACAAAAAAACACACAAAAAAAGAGCAAAAATATACTGAAGTTCTCCCCCAACAGCGCAAGCTGCTGGGAGGAAGAAACTAAACAAAAGAAAAAACTAACCACTAATAGAAATAAAGACTTATTTAAATGCAAAAAACACACCAAAAAAAGTTTGGTGAGCCTCTCTCACCTACTGCAGCCAAACACTTCCAGGATTGTACCAACTGGTCTAATTCACAGGGCTGCACAGGGTGGTATGGCCGTAAGCAACAGCTGCAGCTACCAGCAGGCCATTTAAAGAAAGCGCACTGCATGCATCCTTATGCTGCTCTCCCATCATTAAAATATGTCTTGTACTGCAGCTCTAAAAAAGAGACAACAGGCCCTTTCCTCTCAGACATTGTCTATTTTTATTTATTTCTCTTTTTGAAAAGGTAAGTGCCTCCTCTCTATTCATTCAATTTCACAGGAGTCATCCACAATACCTTTTTCTGCATACCTGTGTCATAGCTTCCATGTGGTTTGCTAAAAGAGGGCATACTCAGCTGCACAATTATATGCTTAACACATAATAATAATCCAGTAGCCAAAGAAAACTCTTCTCTACTTAAAAAATGACCTCAGGACGCTTTCTTTCGGATGTGTCCACCAAATTTTGGAAGCACTGCACTTTGTTTGTACTTTCCTACTCTTTATGTTGCAGTCAAGAAAGAGCAAAAAAAAAAAAAACCTCTACTGCTTTCTGTAGGAGGTAAGATAAATGAGCAGGCTGTCCTTTGCCACAGAGGAAGCTAAATGAAAGAAAAGAAATCAAACAACCAATTTCCAAGGATAAATAAATAAATCCCAGTTGAGCCAGGGGGGAGTGTATGAGTTAAAACAAACAAGAAAAGAAAAATCTTACAGCACCTGGCATTCCGAGGAAGTCTCCCATCCAAGTACTAACCAGGCCCAGCCCTGTTTGGCTTACGAGATCAGACGAGTTCGGGCCTGCACTTTTTTTTTATCTTTTTATTTAGTCTTTCAATTCACAAATTTACATTTTCATTATTCATTATAACATTTACATACAGAACAGATACTTTTCAACCATTTTTACATCCTAGAACAAAAAAATCATTCCATTTCATATTTACATATGACCTTTGACCTTTCCTTAACCCATAGAGTGCAATTTTCCAAAAAACCTCATTTATACCTCCAAAAATTATCACATCGTCTTTTACAGTAAAACAAAAAATGTAAACCTTCAGTTGTTTACCAGTTAAAGCAGATTCCTCCTGCCTCCCTTTCATAGATAAACTTATTCCTGCTTACTAAGAATTCTTTTACCTCCTTCCCTCCGTATTTACAGATCAATTCAACATCTCTCTTCATTATTGCTTTAAATAGCACTTTTATTTTTACTGCCCTCCCTTCAAAATGTGCAAAGTTCCTTCTGAGAACGACCGCAAGTCTGGCATGCCTTAAGACAAAATTAATTAAACGAAATTTAACTTTTTCTTTTTTTTCAAACCAACCAAACAAAAACATTTTCTTCCATCCTTCCTCTGAATCAACCTCCACATCCCAGTTTTCTTTTAATAGCTGTTTCAGAAAATTGAAAAAATCCACTAAAGCATCACATTCCAAAAAGTAATGTAAAAAACTCTCATGGCCATGACTACAAACATCACACATCACATTTACATCCTTGTTTATTTTATTTAGTACCACATTTGTATAAATTCTGTTATGCCTAATTAAGAAATCATTATTCTCGCATTCTATGCTGTTATATTTTACATTTAAATTGGACCATATTTTCTTTATTTCTATATCTTCAAACACTCTGCACCACACATTTTCTGCTGCTGGCTTTTTAGCACATCAACTATTAGCCATCTATACACTTTTTTCACACTCATATCCTTTATTTTACATTTCTCTTCATCTTCCATCACGTAAACCTCAGGCATACATTGTTCTTTTTTATTTACACATTGTCTTTTAATGATAGTAGCCCATTTCACAGGTATACTTGATTTAATTCTTTCGTATATTTTATTTACCTTCTCTTTATTTTCCATCCCCTCAAATTCACTTACGGAATCATATATGCAGTTCTCTCTTAGAAATCCTGAATTACCTCATAAATAATGTCTTTTACTTGCTTTATACCACCTTTCATGAATTTGGGTTCATATAAAGTTTTGTTGTTATATTTGAACTTTTCATTTAGAAACAGAGGTAGGTTTACAAACATTTGTATTCCATCACACTCATAATCTACCTTAGGTAGAAAGCGCCTCCATGCCTCTAAAACCTCCCTATAAATTTCTGGTATCCCTATTGTCATTGACTGTTTAAAGCCCATGTACCAGCCATAATCACCTATTCCTCCTACATCATCAATGTATTTTCTTAAAAATTCCTTCCACCCATAGTTCCACTTCCCTACCATATATTTTTGTACAGTTTTTATTCTCATTGCTGTCTTTTTTATTTCGAGATCCATCAGGTTTAAACCACCTTCCCAGCTCCTCCCCACCAGTGTTTTCTGTGCGATTTTTACCCCCTTCCCTTCCCATATAAAATCACACACAATTTTGTTTAACTCATTCATTACCCACTCTGGCATTTCAATAACACTCATCACATACACACATACTGATAACAAAAGACTGTTAACGACAGTTATTTTCCCTTTATCCTTAACTTCCTCCCTCTCCACGCTGTACATACCATTCAGTATCTTATTTATCACCCCTGCCCATGTCACATCCCTTGCCTCCTTACTTTCCACCCCTAAGTGCACTCCTAACACCTTCATATACTTTTCTTCTACTCTAAATCCCACGTCTATTTTCTCTACTTCTCCTACATACATTAATTCTGATTTGTCTTTATTTATTTTAGCCCCGGATGCCCTCCCATACTTCCCAACTAACTCTAAAACCCTAAGCACACTTCCACCCTCCCTCACTGTGATTGTTGTGTCATCTGCATATTGGTTTATTACACATCTCCCTCCATATGGCAATTCAATCCCTACTACCCTTTTGTCTCTTTTGATTAGTGTGGCCAGGGGTTCCACTACAATAGCGTACAATAATGCAGATAGTGGACACCCTTGCCTTATCGACCTCCCCACCTTAAATCTGTCTGTTAATACTCCGTTTACTTTAACACAACTCTGTGCACTTCCATATAGTCTCTTCACCCATCCCACCATTCTCTGCCCAAAACCAAACTTCTCTAATGTCCTATACAAAAATGTGTGCTCTACTCTATCGAAGGCCTTTTTCCAATCTATCCCTATCACTATTCCCCCTATCTTGTCTTGCTTCATATACTCAATCACATCCCTAACTGTCCCTATTGTATCTGCTATGTCCCTACCTGGTATGCTATAACTCTGCGTTGGTTGAACTATGTCCCCTATCACTCTTTTTATCCTATTTGCTAATAATTTAGTAAGTATTTTATAATCGACATTTAATAAGCTGATTGGCCTATAATTCTCTAAATCTAATTTGTTCCCCTTCTTATACACTAATGTTATCACCCCTTCTACCATCCTATCCTGCACTGTCCCTGTTCTTTCCATCCCCCTATATACCTCCTCTAGTATTGGTGCTATCTCTTTTTTATATACTTTATACCACTCTATTCCTATCCCATCACCTCCCGGGCTCTTCCCACTTCTTAATCCATCTATTGCTTCTATCACTTCTTCCTCATCTATTTTCCTTTCACACCACCTCCTATCTTCTTCACTCAACTCACTTTCCACACTTTCTAGGACTTCATCTATACTTTTCTCCTCCACTACTCCCCTCTTGTATAACTCACCGTAAAACTCCTGGACCCTCTCTAATATATCCACATAATCTTTTATTGCCACTCCCTCCTTTGTGTTTATTTCATTTATGTATGTCCTGTTCTGCCTCCTTTTCTCCAGTCCCAGGAAGTACCCTGTGCACTTTTTACCCTCCAGCGCATACTTTGCCTTACTTCTCAGGATTTCTCCTTTACATTTCTCTCATACTTCTCTAATTCCATCTTCACCTCTACATATTTTTCCATACTGTATCCCTCCTCATCTTCAGCTCTGCTCAACTCTGCCTTCAACTTTTCTCTCAATAACCTCTCTTCCTTCCTCATCTTTTCTCTTCTTTTCTTGCTATGCCTAATACTAACTAGTTTTACTTTTTTCTTTATCTCCTCCCATCTTTCCCCTATACTATCATCTATCATATCTCTCTCCTTATATTCCTCTATCCTCTCGTTTTCCTTATCTAAAATGTCCCTAATCTGTTGCTCATATTCTTCCTCCTCAATATACCCTGCATTCATAATCCATATTCCTCCACCAACCTCCTCACTCCCTACTTTAATTTTAAACCTAACCCCATCATGATCACTTAAACTATTTTCCTGGTGTCTTATTCCATCTATATATCTAATTATTTCCCCCTGCACTAACACTAAATCTATTCTACTCTGTTTTAAAATTCCATTCCTCATCTGTCTCCTAGTGAATTCTCTCTTCTCTGGGTTCTCATACCTCCACACATCTATCAGTCCTTTATCTCTCGTCACCTCCATCAACATCATCCTCGATTTCTCCCATCTAAATTGTACCCCCTTCCCTACATCAAGCCTACTACATTTTATATTGAAGTCTCCTACTACAATACAACTCCCCTCAATTAACACTTTTAACACCTCTAAAATTTCTCTCCTTTCTATTTCTATGTTTGGGACATATATATTGATTAATCTAAATTCTATCTGCTTATATTTGAACTCAATTACTATTATTCTCCCTATCTGATCCTTGTACACCTCCTTTATATCTTCTACACTGTCTTTTTTAATCATTATTGCTACCCCCCTTGCATTCCTTGCCCCATTATTATAATATATGTCTCCCTTCCACTCCTCTCTCACCTCATCCTCATCCCAATTAGTTTCTTGTAAACAAATAATATTGCTTCGAAAAGTAAACAAGCACTCCTTCATCTTCTTTCTTTCTCTTAAACCATTCACATTAATTGAAGTTACAGTGGCCATGAGCGCAAACAAACAAAGAAAACTGTTCAAAAACATTCAACTAAAACAAACATCATACCAGATTGCTGTTCTTTAATCTGTTCCGCTCTTTCTCTGTCCTTCTCCATCTTTGTCTTAGCACTCATTCTCTTGGTTGTCATCTTCACTTTTCTCAAACCCACTCCTCTCTTCTCCTCCCTCCTTACTCCTCCTCTGCTTGTTCTTGGGTCTTGAACTATTTCTTTCTTTTCCGCCACTCCATCTCTCTCCTTCTTGTCCGCTTCTTCTTCCTCCTCGCTTTCTCCGGTCTGCTCCATTTCCTCTTCATCATTGTCATTCTCACTCGTACTTTCAGCCCTATCTCTCCATTCCATTTTATCTCCACCTTCGCTAGCTTCACCTTCACCCTTCATCTCACTCTCCACGTCATCGCCAATCTCTTTGTTCTGCTCCTCCGTCGACTCATTTTCTCTCTTCTCACCATTATCTTCTTGTGCACTTTCCTCCACTCTCTCTTCTCCCTTCGATCATCACACTCTCTTGCATAGTGTCCCTCCTTATTACATCTGAAGCATTTAAACTCAGGGCACTCTCTGAATATGTGGCCTGGTTTAATACAGAGTCTACAGACACGCACTTGTCTATCATGAATCACACGAAAATATTCTGTGCCCCTCAATGTCTCAAACTTTGTTGAATATGGAAGTGAACGAACTTGCTTAGTGAAGCGTACCTTGAGAAATCTTGTTCCATCTGCTGTCTCTGTTCCAGGCCATACCCGCCGTTTGATTGTTGAAAGAGGTTTTACTCCCCACTCCTCCAATTTATTGAGTATCTTTTCGTCTTCTAGATACACCGGTAGATTGATGAACGACACAACCATCTCGTTGTTAATAATGTCCTTGGCATGCACCATCGCTCCTTTTATTCTCACCCCATCCATTAGTTTGCTCTTTGCATCTTTGTCTTTCATTGTGAGTTCATAAATCCTTTCGCTTCTCACTCTGCATCCCATCACTTCTCCACATTGCTCCTTCACTCCCTTCAATAACTCCATCATGGAAATATTCTCAGTTCCTTCCACCTCCACCTCCACTGTTAGCTCTTTGCAGTATTTCACTCTCTGTTTTTCACTCACTTCTCTTCAGTTCTTCCCACTCTCTTGTTGTTCACTTCCTGTATCTTTGCTTGTTCCATGTCCTTTCTCGTTGTCATTTCTCTTTCTTTTGTCATTCACGGTTTGCCAAACTTTGTCTTTACTTCTCTCCTCTCCTTCATTGTTTGTGTCCATTGCCTGTCTCATCGTTGTTTGTTCAATCTTCTTGTTCATAGCCCTGCTATCCATCCGTAATATAAATCTCACAATTGTCCCCCTAACAGCAAAGCTGTTGGGGGCAAAGCAACTGAAAAGAACCGTAACTATTCAAGAAAGAAAAAATCTGTACAAAAGCAGTATAATATAAAGAAATTCTCCAAACAAACACTCTCCTGTTGTTTTGTTACTTCCTGGACTGTACCACTATGAGCATGCACTGGGTGGTATGGCCGTAAGCAACAGCTGCAGCTACCAGCAGGCCATTTAAAGAAAGCGCACTGCACTCTTTCTTATGCTGCTCTTATTGTCTATTTTTATTTATTTCTCTTTTTGAAAAGGTAAGTGCCTCCTCTCTATTCATTCAATTTCACAGGAGTCGTCCACAATACCTTTTTCTGCATACCTGTGTCATAGCATCCATGTGGTTTGCTAAAAGAGGGCATACTCAGCTGCACAATTATATGCTTAACACGTAATAATAAGCCAGTGGCCAAAGAAAACTCTTCTCTACTTAAAAATTGACCTCAGGACGCTTTCTTTCGGATGTGTCCACCACATTTTGGAAGCACTGCACTTTGTTTGTTCTTTCCTACTCTGTATGTTGCAGTCAAGAAAGAGCAAAAAAAACAAACCCTCTACTGCTTTCTGTAGGAGGCAAGATAAATGAGCAGGCTGTCCTTTGCCACAGAGAAAGCTAAATGAAAGAAAATCAATCAAACAACCAATTTCCAAGGATAATAAATAAATCCCAGTTGAGCCAGGGGGAGTGTATGAGTTAAAACAAACAAGGAGAAGCAAAAGCTTACAGCACCTGGTATTCCCAGGAAGTCTCCCTTCCAAGTACTAACCAGGCCCAGCCCTGTTTGGCTTCCGAGATCAGACGAGTTCGGGCCTGCACAGGGTGGTATGGCCGTAAGCAACAGCTGCAGCGACCAGCAGGCCATTTAAAGAAAGCGCACTGCACGCATCCTTATGCCGCTCTCCTATCATTAAAATATGTCTTGTACTGCAGCTGTAAAAAAGAGACAACAGGCCCTTTCCTCTCAGACATTGTCTATTTTTATTTATTTCTCTTTTTGAAAAGGTAAGTGCCTCCTCTCTATTCATTCAATTTCACAGGAGTCGTCCACAATACCTTTTTCTGCATACCTGTGCCATAGCATCCATGTGGTTTGCTAAAAGAGGGCATACTCAGCTGCACAATTATATGCTTAACATGTAATAATAAGCCAGTGGCCAAAGAAAACTCTTCTCTACTTAAAAAATGACCTCAGGATGCTTTCTTTCGGATGTGTCCACCACATTTTGGAAGCACTGCACTTTGTTTGTTCTTTCCTACTCTGTATGTTGCAGTCAAGAAAGAGCAAAAAAAAAACAAACCCTCTACTGCTTTCTGTAGGAGGCAAGATAAATGAGCAGGCTGTCCTTTGCCACAGAGAAAGCTAAATGAAAGAAAATCAATCAAACAACCAATTTCCAAGGATAATAAATAAATCCCAGTTGAGCCAGGGGGGAGTGTATGAGTTAAAACAAACAAGGAGAAGCAAAACTTACAGCACCTGGTATTCCCAGGAAGTCTCCCATCCAAGTACTAACCAGGCCCAGCCCTGTTTGGCTTCCGAGATCAGACGAGTTTTTTTTTTAAATATTTTTTATTGATTAGTTTCAGGAAATATAATTTACATAAACATACATACATAGCATTGAAACATACACAACTTCATTCATATTTCTCCCACAACCAAGTTACACCACCCATTTTATATTCTATCATTGGGTTTCCTTCTACAAATATTTCAATAAAATCATCCTCTTTATCATTCATTAAAAAATATGTACATAATAATTTCACTGTTGTTTCCATTTTGTTTTTAAACAGGCTCCATACATTTACCTTTCTTTTTTCATATTTTACTATGTTTCGTCTTAGCCATGTTGCATGCTTGGCAATTGTTACCAGAAAATTAAAAACAGTCACATTGTAATCTTTACTATTTATACCAAATAAAAAAAATATTTTCCCATTTTGTCTGTGTCATATCCTTATCTTATTTCTCTTTCAGTATAGATTTAGCAATGTTTTTCATTTTTTCTATAAAATCACTCTAATTTTCACAATAAAAAAACAAATGTAGAAGACCTTCTTCATTTTTCATACAAACTTTACAAATTGCATTTCTTTATAATCCAATTTTACACAACCTCATTTCTGTTAAAATGCAATTATGTCTTAATAAAAAATTTAAATTATCTAAAATTGGCTCCCATGTATTTCATTCCCACCTTTCTCCATATTTCATTCTCATTTAGATCATCATATCTCTCTTTCCAGTAATTGTTAGCCAGAGGTTTTTTGAAAGCCATTTCTCTAAAAACCAAATAAAAATCTTTCACTTTACATAGCATAAAAGGCACATTTTCTCCATTTTTCTTTTTAAAATACAGTTCAGGCATACCCCTCTTCTCTGTATCTTCGTTTTTTCAATAATTTCCACCCATTCTTTTGGTATGGCTTTCTTCAGCTCATCAAACTGTTTTACTAGTGTTCCTTTTCCCACATTTACTTCACTTTCAGATACTGTATCCACAATTGCTTGTATTGGAAGATAACCTTTAATTACTTCATATAAAACATCTTTTACTTGTCTTAGTCCTCCATCCCACCATTTTTTGTAGTAAATAACATTTCCATCCTTTGTAATATTCGGATTTAAAAACAGTGGTTGCTCTAGCAATTGTGTTCTTTCTTTTGGTAAAATCAATAAATTATCTAAAAACTTTCCCCAGGCTTCTAAAACTTCTTCATAAAATTTGGGTATTCCAGTCAGCATATCTTTTTTGTTTTCATCCACAATACGTTACATTCCATGTTAAAATAACCACATTTCCTTAAAAAATATTCCAAAACATTTTTCCACATTACTTTTTTCTTTATGTCTAAAAAACTATTCACTGCTTTAATTCTTAATGTCTTCATCCTTAAAAATGGATCTAAAAGCCCTAGTCCTCCCTCTTCGGTTCCTCCAATAAGCGTATCATATTCAATCTTTACTCGTCCTTTTCCCCATAAAAAATCTAAAACACTTTGTTTTATTCTTTTAAAATACCTATGGGGCAATGGGGTTACACTCAACACATACCAGATTTTTGAAAGCATTAATGCATTGATCACTAAAACCTTTCCCTTCCTTTAAATACCTTAATTTTTTTCTATACCTTTTAAAGCTCCCTCCCAATTAAGAACATCGGCTTTATCAAAATCCAGCCCCACCCAAATTCCTAAAATCTTTATATGTTCTTCTTCTTCTTTAAAATGTATGTGCTGATGTATTGGTTCCACATTCCCAACCCTCATATATATACACTCTTATCTACATTCACTTTTGCTCCTGACCCTTTACAATATTTATCTTGACTCCTACAGAAAGCAGTAGAGGGTTTGTTTTGTTTGCTCTTTCTTGACTGCAACATACAGAGTAGGAAAGAACAAACAAAGTGAAGTGCTTCCAAAATGTGGTGGACACATCCGAAAGAAAGCGTCCTGAGGTCATTTTTGAAGTAGAGAAGAGTTTTCTTTGGCCACTGGCTTATTATTACGTGTTAAGCATATAATTGTGCAGCTGAGTTTGCCCTCTTTTAGCAAACCACATGGATGCTATGACACAGGTATGCAGAAAAAGGTATTGTGGACGACTCCTGTGAAATTGAATGAATAGAGAGGAGGCACTTACCTTTTCAAAAAAAGAAATAAATAAAAATAGACAATGTCTGAGAGGAAAGGGCCTGTTGTCTCTTTTTTAGAGCTGCAGTACAAGACATATTTTAATGATGGGAGAGCAGCATAAGGATGCGTGCAGTGCTCTTTCTTTAAATGGCCTGCTGGTAGCTGCAGCTGTTGCTTACGGCCATACCACCCTGTGCACCCCTGTGAATTAGACCAGTTGGTACAATCCAGGAAGTGTTTGGCTGCAGTAGGTGAGAGAGGCTCACCAAACTTTTTTTGTGTGTTTTTTGTTTAAATAAGTCTTTATTTCTATTAGTGGTTAGTTTTTTCTTTTGTTTAGTTTCCTTCCTCCCAGCAGCTTGCGCTGTTGGGGGGGGGAACTTCAGTATATTTTTGTGCTTTTTTTTTGTGTTTTTCCTTTTTTTGTTTTTGATCCTTTTGTTTATAATGGATGGATCCACGGTGAAGGACATGGCAATGGCGGAGGAAATACGGCGTGGGAATGACAATGGACTGGCTAAAAGACAACGAGATGGTAAAGAAAAGGATAATGAAAGAAGAAAAGAAAGTGTGAAAAGAGTGTACTTGAAGGGAGCGACGGTGACAGTGGAAGTAGGACAATTGAAAGATGTGAGGGCGGTAGACATTATTAATGCAGTGACGGAGCGGATTGGTGAAGGAAGGATACTAGCGGTCAGACCCAAACAAACTAAGGAGTACGAGGTGACGCTGGAACATGAAAAAGACACCGAGATGTTAATGGATGGGCTGACAATTAATGGAACTAACTTAGAGGTAAGGAGACTGCAAAACCGAGATTACATTGTCTCCATGCATCTGCCTGTCTACATGGCTGATAAGGAGATTATTGATAAATTGGAAGGATGGGGAGTTTCCCCAATATCGAAAATAAAAAGACGAGTGTATCCGGGCACCAACATTGAGGATGGAATAAGGTTTGTCAGAACACGTTTCCCAAAAGAAGTTGCCTCCCTCCCATACAGTACAAGAATGGAAATGGCAGAGGGCCCACAATATTTCCGGGTGATGCACAGCCACCAGGTGAAGACCTGTCGGCTGTGCATGAGCCCGGACCATGTGGTGAAGGATTGCCCGGAGTTCAAATGTTTTAAGTCTGAGGAGAGGGGTCACTTTGCGAGAGACTGCAATGCTGTAAGGTGCCCGGATTGTAATTTGGTTTTAAATAAGTGTGAGTGTGGGATGGAGAATGAGGAGGAAGAGGATAAACAGCAAGTGGACGAGCAGATGCATGAACGAGACTATGTGCAACGGGAAGAAGAAACAATACAAGAGGGCGAAACAACAGTGACCAAGGACACTGAACAGCATGAAAAAGAACATAATGATCAAGAGGAACAATCACAACAGAACGAGGGAACTTGGACTCAGATGGGTTTAACGGAAAATGTGCAAAGTGCTTTGGAAGATGGGGAACAAAATGATCAAGGGAATAATGGACTGATGGATATACAACAGGATGGATTTGTAATAGATTTCGACGAACAAGCGGTTGGAATGGAACGAGAAGAGGAGGAACAAAAGGAAGACAAACAAGCGAAATCATCGAAAAGAAGAAGGCCAATAAAGGTAACACCAAATTTAGACACTGCCAGGAAAAAAGTAATTAAAAAAGACTCTTTTGAGACTGGGAATAAGTTTGATGTGCTAAAGGACTTGAAGGAGATGGACTAAGGTGATGGATCTTATCAACATTCTTATATGTTTTATGCTGTTAAGAATTGTTAATTTTAATGCCAGAGGACTTTTAGATATAAGAAAATTTGAGAAAATGAAGGAAATGTGCAAAAGTGAAGATGTGATTTTATTACAAGAGACTAACTGGAGGGAAAGTTTTATGACAGAAATAATGAAAAGGTGGAATGGAGAGATCTTATATAATAATGGGGATGATAGGTATGGCAGAGGTGTAGCGGTTTTAATAAAGGAAAACAGTGGTGTAACATGTAAGAAAATATACAGTGATAAAGAAGGGAAATGCATGGCTGTAGAAATGATCTTTGAAGGAAAAGTAATAGTTGTGGTTAATGTTCATGCGCCAAACGAAGAGAATGAAAAGAAAGAGTATTTTAGTGTTTTAAGAGAATTTTTAAAGGAATACAGAGAAGTTATTATGATGGGTGATTTTAATACTGTTTTTAGCAAAATTGAAATGGGTGAGGGAATGGTTTTTAGAAATGACAAAGGAAGAAAAGAGTTGAAATTATTAATAGAAGAAAACAACATGATTGATATATGGCAAGAAAGAAATGGAAAAATTAGAGAATATTCAAGGAGGCAATTAGTGTGGAATTTTATGTGCAAAACAAGAATTGATTTTATATTATGTACAAGGAACGTGGAAGGTTTTATTGGTAGTATTAAATATGAGGAATCAAGCTTAAGTGATCACAAACCAATTTTTATGCAAGTAGACTGGAGTTCTGTGAAAAGAGGGCCGGGAGTTTGGATTTTAAATACAGAGATTTTAAAGAATGAAGGTTATGTTTTGAGTGTTAAAGAAATTATTGAAACAGAAAAGAAGAATGAAATGTACATTGAAGATAAAAGAATATGGTGGGAAAATACTATATATTTACTTAAAAAGTTTACAATAAAGTACTGCAAGTTAATACAGAAAAGCAAGAGAAACAAGGAGAGAGAAATAAGGGAAAAATTGAAAAAAGAATTAAATGAGAATGGGGAGATATACAAAAAATAAAAGAATTAGAGGGAATATTGAAAGAAATGGAAGAGGAAAAATATGAGGGAGCAAGACTAAGAAGTAAGGCATAATACACAGTGGAGGGCGAAAAATGCACAAAGTTTTTCTTTAATTTAGAAAAAAGTAGAGGGAAAGCGAAAATGATAAAAGAAATAAGAGGAAATAATGGAGTAGTTGTAGAAACAAACGAGGAAATTCTAAAAGAAATAAAAGCATACTATGAGAATTTGTTTAGTGCAGAGGGAGTGAAAGAAGAAGAGAAACTGGAGTTATTGAAACAAATAAAAACAACAGTTGGGGAACAAGACAAAAAAGAGTGTGATAGAGAGATAAGTGAAGAAGAGATAAAAAGAGCAATAAGTGATTTAAACAAAAAGAAAAGTCCAGGTATAAATGGTTTGGGGAGTGAATTTTATATAGTTTTAAAAGATTTATTAACTAGCATTTTAAAAGAAGTATATGCAGATATTTTTAACAAAGGAGAATTGAACCAAAGAATGGGAATGGGTTTAATGAAATTGATATACAAGCGAAAAGGAGAGAAGATAGATTTGAAGAATTACAGACCAATTACGATGTTGAATACTGACTTAAAGATTTTGTCGAAAATTTTAGCCAGCAGATTGAGGGAAGTAATGCCGAGTATAATTAAAACCAACCAAGTGTACGCAGTGAAAGGAAGAGACATAGCAGATACAACAATAAATATAAAAGATACGATAAGATACAAACATGACAAGAACAAAGAAGGGTATATAATTAGTTTAGATTTCGAAAAAAGCGTTTGACAGAGTGGAACATGAATTTTTATTTGGTATTCTAAAAAGTTTTGGTTTTGGAAGAAATTTTATTAAATGGATACAAATTTTATACAAAGGAGCAGTAACAAAAATTAAATGTAATGGCTTTTTAACACAGTGTTTTAAAGTTACTAGATCAATAAGGCAAGGATGTCCACTCTCAGCTCTTTTATATTCTTTAGTTTCTGAACCACTAGGTCTAGCCATAAAACAAGAAAAGGGAATTAATAGAATAAGTGTTGAGGGAGATAAGAACAAAATATTTCAGTATGCGAATGATACTACAGTGATAGTAAAGGATCTAGAGAGTGTTAAAAAAGCAATGAGAATCGTGGAGATGTTTTGTAAGGAGCTAAAGTAAATGGAGAAAAAACAGTGTACATGAGATTTGGAGGGGCAAAAGATTTAACAAATAGCTTTGCTTTTAAGGAAACAAAAGAAATAAGGATTTTAGGTGTTTTAATGGGAATGGATGAAAAGAAGGTAGGAGAAACAATGTGGGAAGAATTATTAGGGGATATTGAAAGGAGGATGAATTTTTGGAAACTGAGAACTTTAACTTTGAAAGGGAAGGTTTTAATTCTGAATGTTTTAATGGTTTCAAAATTATGGTATGTTTTATATGTGTCACCTATGCCATTGTGGGCAGAAAAAAGGCTGAAAAAATGTTTTTTAGATTTTTTATGGGAAGGGAAGCCAGCAAGAATTGCATACAACACACTAATAGGAGCAGTGGAGAAGGGAGGTTTGGGCTTAATGGATTTTGAACAAAGGAAGAACAGTCTAAGAGTAAAAATAATACAAAAGTACTTAGACGAAGAAAACAAAACGGCATGGAAAAAGACGATGGAATATTTTTTAAGTAAATGTGGGGTTTTTAGTCTAGGGGATAATATACTGTGGATGAGAACAAAGAAATGGATGACAGAGGGGTTGCCAGATTTTTACAAGGAACTGATGAGCGCCTGGGGTAAATTTTTAAGTAATGTACATTTTAATCCACAAGGTAGAGAGAACATCTTAAATCAGCCTTTATTCTTAAACAACGGCATATTAAATCAAGGAAAGGAGATATTTTTTAAGAAGTGGTGGGAGCTGGGAATTGAAAAAGTAAGAGATGTTTTATATGAGTTTAAAGAGGGTTTTTTACCAGTGCAATATATTGTAGACGTAATGGAGGAGGCAAAGGAGGACTTTAGCAGACAGGAGATAATAAACAAATATGAAATAATCCAAAAGGCAATACCCAAAGATTGGACAAAAAGAATTGAAAGCATGGAAGTGGGGAAAAATGGGAAAGAAGTGTATGTGAAGGTGGGAGAAAAATTGTATGGTTTTAAAACATGTACGGTGAAGATGTTTTATGGTTTTTTTAGAGACAGTGCTTTTAAAGAGCCGATTGTAAATGGATACTGGGTGCAGAAATTCAAAGATTTAAGAGAAGAGTGTATATGGAGAAACATGAGGGGGATGTGTGTGGAAACAAAATTGGGATGTTTGTTTCCACACACATCCCCCTCATGTTTGTTTCCACACACATTCCCCTCATGTTTCTCCATATACACTCTTCTCTTAAATCTTTGAATTTCTGCACCCAGTATCCATTTACAATCGGCTCTTTAAAAACACTATTAAATCAAGGAAACAAAAACAAGATGTGTGTGGAAACAAAATTGGGATGTTTGGAGTATTTTATA